>NC_142369.1:36187484-36407484 GCF_059441005.1 Hippichthys cyanospilos | reverse complement strand
TGACACCGTGACTGAGACAGTGACTGTGACATTTTAAGAGCAATAGCTCATCAACGTTGCTGTGTTGAGCGTCAACTTCTGATTTAGTTCACGTAGCAAAGAGAAATTAAATGTACAAATACAATGTCCGGCATGTCGTATTGTTCGCAAGACGGAAGGTTTGTTCGTAAGTGGGGGACAAAATACTCCGCGGTCCACGCTCGTAAGTCGAAATGTTCGTAAAAGAGGGTGTTCGTAAACCGGGGGCCGACTGTATATATGTGTGTGTATATATATATATATATATATATATATATATATATATCACTTAAAATCCTCCGTGATAGTAGAATGTGATAATGTTAGCCACGTTTCCCGCGATCCATCCATTCTTTAGAGCCGCTTATCCTCACAAGGTTTGCAGGCTTGCTGCTGTCTATCCCAGCTGAGTTCGGGCACACCCTTGCCAGCCAATTGCGGGGCACACAGAGACGATCAAGTATTCACGCAGCTAAACACACCGAAGGACAATTAAGTACTGCATGTCCAGTACACCTGCCATGCAAGTTTTTGGATTGTGGGAGTAAGCCGGAGTGCTTGGCTTGGGGAGAACCTTCAAACTCCTCAGAGAAAGGCTAGAGTGAGGTGGATTTGAACTGGGGTCCCTGAGCTGTGAAGCTGACATGCTAACTACTGCGCCACTGAGCTGCTTTCATAAAATTTGATACATTAATCAGGTATCAATACCTCATGTCAATGTTCGTGCATCCCACATTAATTTGGAAACCAACGTTGACCATGGAATTTTTAGATGAAAAGGTTTATTTTGACAGTTGAAGAAGTCAAAGCAATCCATAGTCCACCTGGTTTCAATGAATGCTGATTTCTCTGTGTTTGTTATGTTTTAGACAGGATGACAAACACCTTCTGCACTACCACACAATCAGCCCAATTCCAAGAGTTTCTCCTCAGGGCCAGCAAATATAACTGCCTAAAGATGATAGGTGATGCACACTCTCCAAGCATGAACCTCATATTGGTTGAGGTAGGTGGAGAAAAAAAACTTCCATGACTTTTCCAACCAACTTGTCTCATCAATACCACCTCCTGCTGTTTGTATTTGTAACTACAAGTAGTGCTTGGGAACATTGTTGTTCATCAGTGATACAGAAACGAGAACAGTGATACAGAAAAGAAAACAGAAAAAGAACTAGAAAAACCCTCTCACTTCAGTTATATGCACATGAAACATGAGTTTAGAAATATCCTCAAAATAGGTCTTTTTGCATCACTTTGTGCAACGTAAATTTTGGACGTTGAACCTAATTTCAACACATGGAATTGATAAACAGAAAATCAATAGCCCGCCAATGGTCCCAAATGTCTTTTGAACAAGCTTTGACAATCATGCCTGCGATATTATTAGGGCCCGAGCAGTGACCACTGCGAGGTCCCTATTGTTCCTCCCCAGATTATTATTAGGGCCCGAGCAGTGACCACTGCGAGGTCCCTATTGTTCCTCCCCAGATTATTATTATTATTAGGGCCCGAGCAGCGACCGCTGCGAGGTCCCTATTGTTCCTCTCCGGATTATTATTAGGGCCCGAGCAGTGACCACTGTGAGGTCCCTATTGTTTCTCCCCAGATTAATATTATTATTATTATTATTATTAGGGCCCGAGCAGTGACCACTGCTAGGTCCCTATTGTTCCTCCCCAGATTATTATTATTAGGGCCCGAGCAGCTACCGCTGCGAGAGCCCTCTTGTTTTTCTCCAGATTATTATTATTAGGGCCCAAGCAGCTACCGCTGCGAGAGCCCTCTTGTTTTTCTCCAGATTATTATTAGGGCCCGAGCAGCTACCGCTGCGAGAGCCCTCTTGTTTTTCTCCGGATTATTAGGGCCCGAGCAGCTACCGCTGCGAGAGCCCTCTTGTTTTTCTTCAGATTTTTAGGGCCCGAGCAGCTACCGCTGCGAGAGCCCTCTTGTTTTTCTCCAGATTATTATTATTATTATTAGGGCCCGAGCAGCTACCGCTGCGAGAGCCCTCTTGTTTTTCTCCAGATTATTAGGGCCCGAGCAGCTACCGCTGCGAGAGCCCTCTTGTTTTTCTCCAGATTATTAGGGCCCGAGCAGCTACCGCTGCGAGAGCCCTCTTGTTTTTCTCCAGATTATTATTATTAGGGCCCGAGCAGCTACCGCTGCGAGAGCCCTCTTGTTTTTCTCCAGATTATTAGGGCCCGAGCAGCTACCGCTGCGAGAGCCCTCTTGTTTTTCTCCAGATTATTATTATTATTATTATTATTAGGGCCCGAGCAGCTACCGCTGCGAGAGCCCTCTTGTTTTTCTCCAGATTATTATTATTATTATTATTATTATTATTATTATTATTTACTGTGCAGCGCTTTTCCATTTTTGAGGGCCTAAACATGCACGAAAAGTCACCAAAATTTGCACATTTGTCGGGCCCGGTGAAAAATTGGATATTTTCGTGTTTCCCAAAACAATGCAAAAAAAATGGCTCTGCAGCGCCACCTAAGGTTGAAAAAGTGCACCTGGTCCCGGCCCGTTTGACCTAGAGCTACGAAAATTTTTAGGCATATGTAGGACCTAGAGACCTACAAAAAAGTCAGCGCGAGCCATGTGCTCAGATGTACAGAAAAAGAGTTATGAATTTTTGAATGTGCATTTTTGGCCCATTTTTGCACGTTTGCAGGTCCCAAACTGCTCCTTGTTTCTCCTAAACGCTTTACTCAATCACCTTCAAATTTGCTGTGGTCCATATTCACACATAGGGGCACAAGTGGGCAAAATTTGGTGCAGATCCGCTGACATATATGATAGGGGCGTGGCTTCAAATTATGTGTTCAATTTTTCCTTCGCCAAGAGTGACATAAACCTTAATAACTTTGTTGTACTAGCTTAAAAAAATCTAAAACTTCATAGATACATGGAAACTTATGTCTTTAACACGTTTGAAAAAAGTTTTTTTAAATACCTACTAGCGCCGCCTAGTGGTTGATTAAAATGTTATTTTTTACACTTTCATGTATTGTGCTCAGTCTGTTTGAGTAAAACAAATGAAAATTGGTCAGAATATCATTAAGACATGGAATATTAAGGTTTCAAAATTTTACGACATTTCGATAATGGGCGTAGTCTGCACGCCACCTCAAAGTCAGATGACTCGCCAAAATGAAAAAAGTGGCTGTAATTGGCCCCAAAATGGCCTTATGAGTGGAAAATAGCCTCTCACTCCCGGCCCGTTTGACCTAGAGCTCCAAAAATTTGTAGCCTTATGTAGGACCTCGACCTCTACAAAAAAGTCAGCGCGAGCCATGTGCTCAGATGTACAGAAAGAGAGTTATGAATTTTTGAAGGTGCACCTTTAGCCCGTTTTTGCTCATTTGCAGGTCCCGAACTGCTCCTTTTTTCTCCCAAACGCTTGACCCGATCGACTTCAAATTTGCTGTGATGTTTGATCTGACTGTGAGGCACAATTGTTCAAATTTTCGGGATGATCTGCCAACAAATATGTTGGGGGCGGGGCTTCATATTATGCCTTTGATGATTACTTTGCCACATGTGAAACAAACCTTTATAACTCAGCTTTACAAGCTTAGAAAAATCTGAAACTTCACATACACATGAAGACTTAAGCCCTTAACACAAGTGTTTAAAAAAATCTTCAATTGCTTATAAGGCCATCTAGTGGGAAACAAAAATGTCAGTCTGATGTCTCGCCAAAACGAACAAAGTTGCTGTGTTTGGTCCCAGATGGTCTTATCTTTTCTAAACTTCATATATTTGATGGGTTTTCAATGCGGAATACACCTATCAACGTATTTTTTGTTATAGTGCGAGCGCCACCTAGTGGCAGCCAAAAATAGAGCATTTTTTAAACGTTTTTATGTGTTTAGCTGAGCCCTTTGATGTAATATCGCTGAAATTAGGTCTGAAAAGCCTCTAGACAGCCCTGCTGACCTCCACCAAATTTTACGAAGTTTCGATAATGGGCGTGGCCTCTACGACCATTTTCATTCCGAAGCTTTATCTGTCCAGTAAAAGTTGCTCTAATTTGACCCAGATGATCTGATCTTCTCACAATTTCACACATTGGATGAAAATATTCTCCTGAACATATCGACAAAAATATATTCCAGTTTAAAGCTAGCGCCACCTAGTGGCTGCAAAAAATGTCATTAGTCGAAAGATTACAGTCAATCCTGTTTGGTTTGACCTACAGCTATGAAACTTTGTAGGCAAATGAAGAACTGCAAGACCTACAAAAAAGTCAATAGAAGTGATGTGCTAGGATGTACAGAAAAATTGTTAAGAATTTTTTTAATGTGCAGTTTTGTCCCATTCTTAGACATTAGCTGGTCTCAAACGAGTGCCTTTTTCTCTTAAACGATTCACCCCATTACCTTCAACTTTGGCATGAATCATTATCCAACTGAGGGGCACACATAGTCCAAATATCGTGAAGATCTCTTGACAGAAAAGATGGGGGCGGAGCTTCAAATTATGTTTAATACTTCCTTCGCCAAGAGTGACAAAAATCTTAATAACTCAGCTATGACAGCTTCAAACCATCTGAAACTTTCCTGGGACTTTAAAAGTCATGCAATAATACAGCTATGTGATAAACTTTCAAATCATTTACAGCGCCACCCAGTGGCGGACAAAAATCTCATTTTTTATACTTTTATGTACTGTGAAATGCCTGTTTGACTAAATGAACTAAAAAATGGTCAGAAAAGCTATGACACATTGGAACATTAAGGTTCTCAACTTTTATGACTTTTCATTAAAGGGCGTGGCCTCTATGCAAACTCAAAGTCTGATGTCTCCCCAAAACGGTGAAAGTTGCTGTAATTGGACCTAGATGATCTGATGTTTGCAAAACTTCATATATGGGATGGGAGTCCAATGTGAAACACACCTACAAGCCTATTTTTTATCATAGTACGAGCGCCACCTAGTGGCAGCAAAAAATATAGCAAATCCTTAATGTTTTTATGTACTCTGCTGAGCCCCTTGAAGTGATATCCCTTAAATGTTTTCTGAAAAGCCAGTGGCCATGCCTTATGCCCTCCACAAATCAGTGCGATGTTTCGACAGTGGGTGTGGCCTATATGGCATTGAAAGTCACAAAATTGGAACAATAAAAGCTGCAGTAACTCCACCCACATTGTCCCACCTTGTCTAAATTTTACATATTTGGTAAGAGTCCTGCACTGAAGTCATCTACAACTACTATTTCATTGTTCATAGTCCTTGTTCATACCCCGACCTGTTCATACCCCAACGTGCACAGGTCTGCGAGGGCCCTTTATAGCTGCTTGCAGCTCTAGTTATTATTATTATTATTTACTGTGCAGCGCTTTTCCATTTTTGAGGGCCTAAACATGCACGAAAAGTCACCAAAATTTGCACATTTGTCGGGCCCGGTGAAAAATTGGATATTTTTGTGTTTCCCAAAACAATGCAAAAAAAATGGCTCTGCAGCGCCACCTAAGGTCGAAAAAGTGCACCTGGTCCCGGCCCGTTTGACCTAGAGCTACGAAAATTTTTAGGCATATGTAGGACCTAAAGACCTACAAAAAAGTCAGCGCGAGCCATGTGCTCAGATGTACAGAAAAAGAGTTATGAATTTTTGAATGTGCATTTTTGGCCCATTTTTGCACGTTTGCAGGTCCCAAACTGCTCCTTGTTTCTCCTAAACGCTTTACTCAATCACCTTCAAATTTGCTGTGGTCCATATTCACACATAGGGGCACAAGTGGGCGAAATTTGGTGCAGATCCGCTGACATATATGATAGGGGCGTGGCTTCAAATTATGTGTTCAATTTTTCCTTCGCCAAAAGGGACAAAAACCTTAATAACTTTGATGTACTGGCTTAAAAAAATCTAAAACTTCATAGACACATGGAAACTCATGTCTTTAACACCTTTAAAAAAAGTTTTTTTAAATACCTACTAGCGCCGCCTAGTGGTTGATTAAAATGTCATTTTTTACACTTTCATGTATTGTGCTCAGTCTGTTTGAGTAAAACAAATGAAAATTAGTCAGAATATCATTAAGACATGGAATATTAAGGTTTTAAAATTTTACGACTTTTCGATAATGGGCGTAGTCTGCACGCCACCTCAAAGTCAGATGACTCGCCAAAACGAAAAAAGTGGCTGTAATTGGCCCCAAAATGGCCTTATGAGTGGAAAATAGCCTCTCACTCCCGGCCCGTTTGACCTAGAGCTCCAAAAATTTGTAGCCTTATGTAGGACCTCGAGCCCTACAAAAAAGTCAGCGCAAGCCATGTGCTCAGATGTACAGAAAGAGAGTTATGAATTTTTGAATGTGCACTTTTGGCCCGTTTTTGCTCATTTGCAGGTCCCGAACTGCTCCTTTTTTCTCCCAAACGCTTGACCCGATCGACTTCAAATTTGCTGTGATGTTTTATCTGACTATGAGGCACAATTGTTCAAATTTTTGTGATGATCCGCCATCAAATATGTTGGGGGCGGGGCTTTTTATTATGCCTTTGATTATTACTTTGCCACATGTGAAACAAACCTTTATAACTCAGCTTTACAAGCTTGGAAAAATCTGAAACTTCACAGACAAATGAAGACTCAAGCCCTTAACACAAGTGTTTAAAAAAATCTTAAATTGCTTATAAGGCCACCTAGTGGCAAACAAAAATGTCAGTCTGATTTCTCGCGAAAACGAACAAAATTGCTGTATTTGGACCCAGATGGTCTTATCTTTTCTAAACATTACATATTTGATGGCTTCCCAATGCGGAATACACCTATCAACTTATTTTTTGCTATAGTGTGAGCGCCACCTAGTGGCAGCCAAAACTATAGCATTTTTTAAACGTTTTTATGTGTTTAGCTGAGCCCTTTGAAGTAATATTGCTGAAATTAAGTCTGACAAGCCTCTAGAGAGCCTTGCTGACCTCCATTAAATTTTACGAAGTTTCGATAATGGGCGTGGCCTCTGTGACCATTTTCATTCCGAAGCTTTATCTGTCCAGTAAAAGTTGCTGTAATTTGACCCAGATGATCTGATCTTCTCACAATTTCACACATTGGATAAAAATATTATCCTGAACATAGCGACAAAAATATATTCCAGTTTAAAGCTAGCGCCACCTAGTGGCTGCAAAAAAAGTCATTAGTCGAAAGATTACAGTCAATCCTGTTTGGTTTGACCTACAGCTATGAAACTTTGTAGGCTAATGAAGGACTGTAAGACCTACAAAAATGTCAATAGAAGTGATGTGCTAGGATGTACAGAAAAATTGTTATGAATTTTTTTAATGTGCAGTTTTGTCCCATTCTTAACCATTAGATGGTCTCAAACTAGTGCCTTTTTCTCTTAAATGATTCACCCCATTACCTTCAACTTTGGCATGAATCATTATCCAACTGAGGGGCACACATAGTCCAAATATCGTGAGGATCTCTTGACATAAAAGATGGGGGCGGAGCTTCAAATTATGTTTAATACTTCCTTTGCCATGAGTGACAAAAATCTTAATAACTCAGCTATGACAGCTTCAAAACATCTGAAACTTTCCTGGGACTTTAAAAGTAATGCAATAATACAGCTATGTGATAAACTTTCAAATCATTTACAGCGCCACCCAGTGGCGGACTAACATCTCATTTTTTATACTTTTATGTACTGTGAAATGCCTGTTTGACTAAATGAACTCAAAAATGGTCAGAAAAGCTATGACACATTGGAACATTAAGGTTCTCAACTTTTATGACTTTTCAATGAAGGGCGTGGCCTCTATGCCAACTCAAAATTCGATGTCTCGCGAAAACGGTAAAAGTTGCTGTAATTGGACCTAGACGATCTGATATTTTTAAAACTTCGTATATGGGATGGGAGTCCAATGTGAAACACAACTACAAGCCTATTTTTTCTCATAGTACGAGCGCCACCTAGTGGCAGAAAAAAATATAGCAAATCTTTAACGTTTTTATGTACTCTGCTGAGCCCCTTGAAGTGATATCCCTTAAATGTTTTCTGAAAAGCCAGGGGCCATGCCTTATGCCCTCCACAAATGAGTACGATGTTTCCACAGTGGGTGTGGCCCATACGGCATTGAGAGTCACAAAACTGTAACAATAATAGCTGCAGTAACTCAACACAAATTGTCCCACCTTGTCTAAATTTTACATATTTGGTAAGAGTCCTGCACTGAAGTCATCTACAACTAAGTTTTCATCGTTCATACTCCTTGTTCATACCCCGGCCTGTTCATACCCCAACGTGCACAGGTCTGCGAGGGCCCTTTATAGCTGCTTGCAGCTCTAGTTATTATTATTATTATTATTATTATTATTTACTGTGCAGCGCTTTTCCATTTTTGAGGGCCTAAACATGCACGAAAAGTCACCAAAATTTGCACATTTGTCGGGCCCGGTGAAAAATTGGATATTTTTGTGTTTCCCAAAACAATGCAAAAAAAATGGCTCTGCAGCGCCACCTTAGGTCGAAAAAGTGCACCTGGTCCCGGCCCGTTTGACCTAGAGCTACGAAAATTTTTAGGCATATGTAGGACCTAGAGACCTACAAAAAAGTCAGCGTGAGCCATGTGCTCAGATGTACAGAAAAAGAGTTATGAATTTTTGAATGTGCATTTTTGGCCCATTTTTGCACGTTTGCAGGTCCCAAACTGCTCCTTGTTTCTCCTAAACGCTTTACTCAATCGCCTTCAAATTTGCTGTGGTCCATATTCACATATAGGGGCACAAGTGGGCAAAATTTGGTGCAGATCTGCTGACATATATGATAGGGGCGTGGCTTCAAATTATGTGTTCAATTTTTCCTTCGCCAAGAGGGACAAAAACCTTAATAACTTTGATGTACTAGCTTAAAAAAATCTAAAACTTCATAGACACATGGAAACTTATGTCTTTAACACCTGTAAAAAAAGTTTTTTAAAATACCTACTAGCGCCGTCTAGTGGTTGATTACAATGTCATTTTTTACACTTTCATGTATTGTGCTCAGTCTGTTTGAGTAAAACAAATGAAAATTGGTCAGAATATCAATAAGACATGGAATATTAAGGCTTCAAAATTTTATGACTTTTCGATAATGGGCGTAGTCTGCACGCCACCTCAAAGTCAGATGACTCGCCAAAACGAAAAAAGTGGCTGTAATTGGCCCCAAAATGGCCTTATGGCCTTATGGCCTTACCAAATTTTACGAAGTTTCGATAATGGGCGTGGCCTCTATGACCATTTTCATTCCGAAGCTTTATCTGTCCAGTAAAAGTTGCTGTAATTTGACCCAGATGATCTGATCTTCTCATAGTTTCACACATTGGATAAAAATATTCTCCTGAACATAGCGACAAAAATATATTCCAGTTTAAAGCTAGCGCCACCTAGTGGCTGCAAAAAAAGTCATTAGTCGAAAGATTACAGTCAATCCTGTTTGGTTTGACCTACAGCTATGAAACCTTGTAGGCTAATGAAGGACTGTAAGACCTACAAAAAAGTCAATTGAAGTGATGTGCTAGGATGTACAGAAAAATTGTTATGAATTTTTTTAATGTGCAGTTTTGTCCCATTCATAGACATTAGCTGGTCTCAAACTAGTGCCTTTTTCTCTTAAACGATTCACCCTATTACCTTCAACTTTGGCAAAAATCATTATCCAACTGAGGGGCACACATAGTTCAAATATCGTGAAGATCTCTTGACATAAAAGATGGGGGCGGAGCTTCAAATTATGTTTAATACTTCCTTCGCCAAGAGTGACAAAAATCTTAATAACTGAGCTATGACAGCTTCAAACCATCTGAAACTTTCCTGGGACTTTAAAAGTCATGCAATAATACAGCTATGTGATAAACTTTCTAATCATTTACAGCGCCACCCAGTGGCGGACAAAAATCTCATTTTTTATACTTTTATGTACTGTGAAATGCCTGTTTGACTAAATGAACTCAAAAATGGTCAGAAAAGCTATGACACATTGGAACATTAAGGTTCGCAACTTTTATGACTTTTCAATAAAGGGCGTGACCTCTATACCAACTCAAAATCCGATGTCTCGCGAAAACGGTAAAAGTTGCTGTAATTGGACCTAGATGATCCGATATTTTTAAAACTTCATATATGGGATGGGAGTCCAATGTGAAACACACCTACAAGCCTATTTTTTATCATAGTACGAGCGCCACCTAGTGGCAGCAAAATATATAGCAAATCCTTAATGTTTTTATGTACTCTGCTGAGCCACTTGAAGTGATATCCCTTAAATGTTTTCTGAAAAGACAGTGGCCATGCTTTATGCCCTCCACAAATCAGTACGATGTTTCGACAGTAGGTGTGGCCTATATGGCATTGAAAGTCACAAAATTGGAACAAAAAAGCTGCAGTACCTCCACCCACATTGTCCCGCCTTGTCTAAATTTTACATATTTGGTAAGAGTTCTGCACTGAAGTAATCTACAACTACTTTTTCATTGTCCAAAGTCCTTGTTAATACCCCGACCTGTTCATACCCCAACGTGCACAGTTCTGCGAGGGCCCTTTATAGCTGCTTGCAGCTCTAGTTATTATTATTATTTACTGTGCAGCGCTTTTCCATTTTTGAGGGCCTAAACATGCACGAAAAGTCACCAAAATTTGCACATTTGTCGGGCCCGGTGAAAAATTGGATATTTTTGTGTTTCCCAAAACAATGCAAAAAAAATGGCTCTGCAGCGCCACCTAAGGTCGAAAAAGTGCACCTGGTCCCTGCCCGTTTGACCTAGAGCTACGAAAATTTTTAGGCATATGTAGGACCTAGAGACCTACAAAAAAGTCAGCGCGAGCCTTGTGCTCAGATGTACAGAAAGAGAGTTATGAATTTTTGAATGTGCATTTTTGGCCCATTTTTGCACGTTTGCAGGTCCCAAACCGCTCCTTCTTTCTCCTAAACACTTTACTCAATCGCGTTCAAATTTGCTGTGGTCTATAATTAGACATAGGGGCACCACTGGGCAAAATTTGGTGCAGATCCGCTGACATATATGATAGGGGCGTGGCTTCAAATGATGTGTTCAATTTTTCCTTCGCCAAGTGACATAAACCTTAATAACTTTGATGTACTAGCTTAAAAAATCTAAAACTTCATAGATACATGGAAACTTATGTCTTTAACTCCTTCAAAAAAAGTTTTTTTAAATACCTACTAGCGCCGCCTAGTGGTTGATTAAAATGTCATTTTTTACACTTTCATGTATTGTGCTCATTCTGTTTTAGTAAAACAAATGAAAATTGGTCAGAATATCATTAAGACATGGAATATTAAGATTTTAAAATTTTACGACTTTTCGATAATGGGCGTAGTCTGCACGCCACCTCAAAGTCAGATGACTCGCCAAAACGAAAAAAGTGGCTGTAATTGGCCCCAAAATGGCCTTATGAGTGGAAAATAGCCTCTCACTCCCGGCCCGTTTGACCTAGATCTCCAAAAATTTTTAGCCTTTTGTAGGACCTCGAGCCCTACAAAAAAGTCAGCGCGAGCCATGTGCTCAGATGTACAGAAAGAGAGTTATGAATTTTTGAATGTGCACTTTTGGCCCGTTTTTGCTCATTTGCAGGTCCCGAACTGCTCCTTTTTTCTCCCAAACGCTTGACCCGATCGACTTCAAATTTGCTGTGATGTTTTATCTGACTGTGAGGCACAATTGTTCAAATTTTTGTGACGATCCGCCAACAAATATGTTGGGGGCGGGGCTTTATATTATGCCTTTGATGATTACTTTGCCACATGTGAAACAAACCTTTATAACTCAGCTTTACAAGCTTGGAAAAATCTGAAACTTCACAGACACATGGAAACTCAAGCCCTTAACACAAGTGTTTAAAAAAATCTTCAATTGCTTATAAGGCCATCTAGTGGCAAACAAAAATGTCAGTCTGATGTCTCGCCAAAACGAACAAAGTTGCTGTGTTTGGTCCCAGATAGTCTTATCTTTTCTAAACTTCATATATTTAATGAGTTTCCAATGCGGAATACACCTATCAACATATTTTTTGTTATAGTGCGAGCGCCACCTAGTGGCAGGCAAAAATATATAGCATTTTTTAAACGTTTTTATGTGTTTAGGTAAGCCGTTTGAAGTAATATCGCTGAAATTAAGTCTGACAAGCCTCTAGACAGCCGTGCTAACCTCCACCAAATTTTACGAAGTTTCGATAATGGGCGTGGCCTCTACGTCCATTTTCCTTCCGAAGCTTTATTGGACCAATAAAAGCTGCTGTAATTTGACCCAGATGATCTGATCTTCTCACAATTCCACACATTGGAAGAAAATCTATTCCTGTAGACATTGACTAACATACTCCAGTTTAAAGCTAGCGCCACCTAGTGGCTGCAAAAAATGTCAGTTGAAAGATTGGAGTCAATCCTGTTTGGTTTGACCTACAGCGATAAATTTTTTTAAGCATATGTAGGATTGTAAGACCTACAAAAAAGTCAATAGAAGTGATGTGCTAGGATGTACAGAATAATTGTTAGGATTTTTTTTAATGTGCAATTTTGCCCCATTCTTAGACATTAGCTGGTCTAAAACTAGTGCCTTTTTCTCTTAAACGGTTCACCCCATTAACTTCTACATTGGCATGGACTATTAGCAGATATAGCGGCACAAATATGCCAAAAATTGTGAAGATTCCATGACTTGTAAGATGTGGGCGGAGCTTCAAATTATTTTGAATATTTCCTTCGCCGAGAGTGACAAAAACCTTAATAACTCAGCTGTTTCAGCAGCAAACCATGTGAAACTCTGCAGGGACTTTAAAAGTCATGCCCTATTACAGCTATATTTTAAACTTCCAAATCATTTACAGTGCCACCTAGTGGCGGACAAAAATCTAATTTTTTTCACTTTCATGTGCTGTGCAATGCCTGTTTGACTAAATGAACTCAAAAGTGGTCAGAAAAGCTATGACAGAGTGGAAAATGAATGTTCTCAACTTTTATGACTTTTCCATAGAGGGCGTGGCCTCTATGCCAGCTCAAAGTCCGATTTCTCGCCAAAACGGTAAAAGTTGCTGTAATTGGACCTAGACGATCTGATATTTGCAAAACTTCTTATATGGGATGGGTGTCCAATGTGAAACACACGTACAAGCCTATTTTTTTTATCATAGTACGAGCGCCACCTAGTGGCAGCAAAAAATATAGCAATTCCTTTACATTTTTATGTACTCTGCTGAGCTCCTTGAAGTGATATCCCTTAAATAATGTCTGAAAAGCCATTGGCCACGCCTAATGCCTTCCACGAAATAGTACAATGTTTCGATAATGGGCGTGGCCTATACGGCAGTGCAAAGTCACACAACTGTAACAATAAAAGCTGCAGTAATTCAACCCACACAATCCCACCTTTTCTAAATTTTACAAACTTGATAAGAGTTCTGCATTGAAGTCATCTACAACTAATTTTTCATCATTCATAGTTCTTGTTCATACCCCGAGCTGTTCATACCCCAACGTGCACAGGTCTGCGAGGGCCCTTTATAGCTGCTTGCAGCTCTAGTTTGAATTTGTTTCCAGTGAGGTTTGGACTCTGCCAAGGCTTTGTCACCAATTCTGTTTGTTACTTTCGTGAATAGAATTGCTTGGTGCAACCAAAGCATTGAGTAGGGCCGATTTGGTGGTCTCAGCATTGCATCGCTGCTACTTGTGGTTGATGAGATGATGCCTCCCTGACACCTCCTTGGGGAGGTTGTCCGGGCATGTCCCAATGGGAGGAGGGCCCAGGGATGACCCAGGTCACACTCTAGAGACTATGACTCCTGGCCTGGAAACACCTGGGGTCCTCCTAGGAAGCTGGACAAATTGACCTGGTAGAGGGAAGTCTCAGCTTCTGAAAGGGGCTGCTAGAGCTGCTGCTGTTGCAACCTGGATGAAGTGGATGACTTGTTAATTCTTTAAAATGCATTGTGTTTTGTTGTCATCAAAAACATTTTCAAGTTTTTCTTACTTAGTTTTTTTAGGGCTCATACAAGCAAAAAAAAAAAAAAAAGGTCAAACTTGAAATTTTCCTTTCAATACATCTTTGCACAAAACCTTCAAAATCCCTTTTTTACCTCCCGTATATTGTATTTTCAATTAAATCTGCCTATGTTCTCCTGTTTATTATAAAAAATGATAGCTGAAATTAAGATTATCTTCCGGTTAAAGGAGAAATTTTTAAGTTTTCTTTGAAACGTATATGTTCAAATATATGACACGCATTATAAAATTGGTCAATATATGGTTGTACTATAACTGCATTCAATATGGTAAATGTGCATCCACTCACAACTTTTTGTTTGCAATCAGCTATTAGTACTATGCGCTGTTAGCTATGCACTGTAACCAAACAGTAACTTGTGTTAATATCATGTTTGACAAGAGTTTTGAGCAAAGGATGTCAAGTAGTTTTGTCTTTTATTTTGTTTGGATTATGTTTTTTTTTAAATTGAAAAATAAAACAGAAAAATAGAGTTATATAATTTAAAACTAAATGATTTTTATATGTTGCAATTTATTAAAAAAATGGGAAAAAGAGTACAGTAATCCCTCGTTTATCGCGGGGGTTACGTTCCAAAAATAACGCGCAAAGTGAAATCCGTGAAGTAGCCAGCTTTATTTTTTTTATTATTTTACAATGCAATACTAAACTATAGAATACAACCAAAAATCAAAACCTGTTTTAAAGCCCGAAATTTTTTTAAAACAATCCTTTTAATATAGTAATACAAAGTTGGAAACATTGTCACTCACGTATTTCACAGTCCCAGCTATGCCTCTTCGTCCTGGACCCGCACGTAGTTATGACTAATTGTGAACTCTTTTTTTTTTTTTTTTTCTGAGCAAGAAGATTTTTATAAACGGATATGCCCGGACATCAAATTAAAGTGAAGCCTCTTATTTTATAACAATACGCTTGAAATTTCAATTTATTAGAAAAATAATCTAGGTAAAAGTCAGATTTCCAAAGCTGTGCATTTCTCCATTGCTGTCTGTGTTTACATAGTGTGTGCGTTTGCTCTCGGCACGCCTACGAGTCACGTGATCGGCTCCCAGAGACCAAGCTGTCAATCAATGTGCTTACTAGCATGTTTGCACACGGCAGTTAGAGGAGAGACACAGGAGACGAAAGCAAGCTTTTGGATCCTCTTGCCTTTTGTAATAAATTGACAAGTGAAAAAAACAATACAGTACAGTGTCGATATTTTATTTCGAGACAACAGTAAAGCTCCTGAGCCATTCAGAATTCAGAGCACAATGCGCTGTAAAAAATATATATCCACGCTGTAAAAAATCCATGAAGCAGCGAACCCGTGAAAGATGAACCGCGATACAGCGAGGGAGTACTGTATACAAATATTGTGGACACTAAAACTTGAATTACATCAAAACATGACATTTGTGTATTGTTGTTCTCCTATGGTTAGTCTAGGTTGTCTATACTAGGGGTTTTTACTCTGCAAAGTGTATTTAACCTTGCATTTTCCGCTGCAGGAATTCCCAAACCAGTTTTACCATAAGCCTAGTGACCTGCATGATATTCTGAGGTGAGTGCAGATTGCTGGCAATTCACCATGCTGCCTCTGACCTATATGATTTGTTACATTGGAAGGCTCAAAAAACATGAGTATCATGGTGTCACTCAAGGATGTGGAAATGAGGGTATGCGTTGGACAGAGAGATGCTGTATATTCCCCCAATCCATGGTCTTGCACGATTATTAGTAAGAAGGCTTATACTGAGCGTGCATGTGTACACTAGGGTTAAATTGTTTGCACTGTGTACGGTAAATGATTGTGCACCAAACACGTGACTTTGAAAGCATTTTTGTTTTTGTTTGATGGCTTTTCGAAATATATCTTCATCCTTATCATGGTTACTTGTATTATTATTCAATAACATTGTTGTATTAATCGTCTATCTCTGAGTTGGTTTTAATTTTTTGTACTGTTTTGATTTTCACTTTTATGGAACGTGACGGTAACCTTCTGTATTTTGCAAGAGCTTATGGAAATCCAATTAATAATTTATTGTGAGGATATTTGTTTTCATAATTTATTACTGTACATTATATGTTTCATGATGTAGTGACAACCCTGGAGAATAGATAAATACACAACTTTGAGAATCACTACATTTTTGTCATTGAAAATTTATAACTTTTTAAACTGTTTCGAATGAAGATTATGGTCTTTAACTATATTAACATGTTTAGGTTCAATTTATGCTCTGCGTTTCTTCAAGGTACTTTGTGAAGGTCAGCCGATACCCTCTGGTGTTCATTGTCTCTAATAGCCCAAGTGGAGACAGTAGCTCAAGATTTCTTTTTCCAAGAAAAGTCATCGAGGAGTTGAACATCACGAGCATCAGGTAACATTTATTATGTTTACATGCAGTCAATGACTCCATGTACTTGCAGCCAATATTCAGGTTGATGTCTCGTTGTCAAAATTTCTCAAATATTTGGAATATATCCAATTACATAATTTTAAGAAGGGTTATGTGCAATATGGTACCCCAATTGAATCCTGATGTATAAAAATGTCATGACGCAAATAGACTTAGATTCCACGTCATCCCAATTTTGTTGTATCCCCGGCGGCTTGGTGTCACAGTGGGTCCGCCTCACAGTTCAGGACCCCAAGTTCTTATCCACCTTGCTTTGGCCTTCCTGTGTGGAGTTTGTATGTTCTCCTCGAGCCCTGGCATTCTCCCACACGCCAAAAAAAATGCATAACAGTTGTTTTGGACATTAAAATTGTCCTTAAGTGTGATTAGGTGTGTAAATGGTTGTTTGTTTTTATGTGCCCTGCAATTGGCTGGCAACCAGTTCAAGGTGTCCTCTGCCTATGCATCGAAGCCAACTGGGATAGGCATCAGCAAGCCCGTGACCTTTCTGAGGATAAGCGGCTCGAGAAAATACATGGATGGATAGATGGATACCTACTATCTTATATGCAATGAAAATAAAGGCATTCTGCTCACCACCTGTGGGTGGGGCCATAGGGGTCGGGTGCAAAGAGAGCTGGGCGGCAGCCAAAGGCGAGGACCTTGGTGCACCGATCCCCGGCTACAGAAGCTAGCTCTTGGGACATGGAATCTCACCTCTCAGGTGGGGAAGGAGCCTGAGTTGGTGTGCGAGGCCGAGAAGTTCTGACTAGATATAGTCCGACTCGCCTCCACACACAGCTTGGGCTCTGGTACAAATCCTCTCTGGAGGGGTTGGACTCTCTTCCACTCTGGAGTTGCCCGCGGTGAGAGGCACAGAGCTGGTGTGGGCTTTCTCCTTGCCACCCAGCTCAGCGCCTGTACATGGGGGTTTACCCTAGTGGACGGGAGGGTAGCCTCCCTCCGCCTTCGGGTGCGGGAACGGGTCCTGACTGTTGTTTGTGCCTATGCACCAAACAGCAATTCAGAGTACCCACCTTTTTTGGAGTCCTTGG
Source organism: Hippichthys cyanospilos (assembly GCF_059441005.1). Classification (NCBI taxonomy): domain Eukaryota; kingdom Metazoa; phylum Chordata; class Actinopteri; order Syngnathiformes; family Syngnathidae; genus Hippichthys; species Hippichthys cyanospilos. Next base: position 36,390,014 of record NC_142369.1, on the reverse strand, counting down.
AGGGTGCGCTGGAGGGCGATCCCTCTGGGGATTCCCTCGTTCTGCTGGGGGACTTCAATGCTCACGTGGGGAATGACAGTGAGACCTGGAGATCTAGGCCGCAGTTCGATGATCAACTTTGTGGTTGTATCATCGGATTTGCGGACGCATGTTTTGGACACTTGAGTGAAGAGAGGGGCGGAGCTGTCAACTGATCACCACCTGGTCGTGTGTTGGCTCCGATGGTGGGGGAGGATGCTGGTCAGACCTGGCAGACCCAATTGTATTGTGAGGGCCTGCTGGGACATCTGGCAGAGTCCCCTGTCAGAAGGAGTTTCAACTCCCACCTCCGGCAGAATTTCTCCCACGTCCCGGGGGAGGCGGGTGACATAGGTTTAGGGTTTCGCACCTCCATTGTTGAGGCGGCTGATCGGAGTTGTGGCCGTAAGGTGGTCGGTGCCTGTCATGGCGGCCTTCCCTGAACCTGCTGGTTGGATGCCGTCAAGCTGAAAAAGGAGTCCTATCGGGCCTTTTTGGCCTGTGGGACTCCAGAGGCAGCTAACAGGTACCGGCTGGCCAAGCGGAGTGCGGCTTCGGCGATCGCCGAAAACTCGGGTGTGGGAGGAATTCGGTGAGGCCATGGAAAGCGAATTCTGGTGCACCATCCGGCGTCTCAAAGGGGGGAAGCAGTGCACCATTGACACTATGTACAGTGGAGATGGGGCACCGCTGACCTCAACTCGGGACATTGTGGACCGGTGGGCAGAATACTTCGAAGACCTCCTCAATACCACGTCTTCCTCTGAGGAAGCATGGCATCGGGCACCGAGGTGCACTCTCCCATCTCTGGGGCTGAGGTCACTAAGGTGGTCAAAAAACTCCTTGGTGGCAAGGCCTCGGGCGTGGATGAGACCCGCCCGGAGTTCCTGAAGGCTCTGGATGCTGTAGGGCAGTCTTGGCTGACACGCCTCTGCAACATGGCGTGGACATCGGGGACAGTGCCCCTGGATTGCAGACTGGGGTGGTGGTCCCCCTTTTTAAGAAGGGGGACCGGAGGGTGTGTTCGAACCACAGAGGAATCACACTCCTCAGCCTCCCCGATAAGGTCTATTCAGGGGTACTGGAGAGGAGGGTCCGTCAGGAAGCCGAGTCTCAGATTCAGGAGGAGCAGTGTGGTTTTCGTCTTGGCCGTGGTACAGTGGACCAGCTCTACGCTCTCGGCAGGGTCCTCGAGGGTGCATTGGAGTTCGCCCAACCAGTCTACATGTGCTTTGTGGATCTGGAGAAGGCGTTCGACCGTGTCCCTCGGGAATCTCTGTGGGGGGTGCTTTGGGAGTATGGGGTACCGACGCCCTGATACGGGCTGTTCCTTCCCTGTATGACCGATGTCAGAGCTTGGTCCGCATTTCCGGCAGTAAATCTAATTCGTTTCCAGTTAGGGTTGTACTCCGCCAAGGCTTCCCTGTCACCGATTCTGTTCATTACATTTATGGACAGAATATCCAGGCGCAGCCGAAGCATTGAGGGGTTCAGGTTTGGGAGCCTCAGCATTGCATCTTTGCTTTTTGTGGATGATGTTGTGCTGTTGGCTTCTTCAGGCCGTGACCTCCAACTCTCACTGGAGCGGTTCGCAGCCGAGTGTGAAGCGGCTGGGATGAAGATCAGCACCTCCAAATCTGAGACCATGGTCCTCAGTCGGAAAAGGGAGGAATGCCCTCTCCGGGACGGGGATGAGGTCCTGCCGCAAGTGGAGGAGTTCAGGTATCTCGGGTTCTTGTTCTCAAGTGAGGGTAGGATGGAGTGTGAGATCAACAGACGGATTGGTGCGGCGTGTGCTGTCATGCGGGCTCTGCACCAGTCTGTCTTGGTGAAGATAGAGCTGGGCCGAAAGGCAAAGCTCTCTGTTTACCACTTGATCTACTTTCCTGCCCTCATCTATGGCCACGAGCTGTGGGTCGTGACCGAAAGAACAAGATCCCGGATACAAGCAGCCGAAAGTTTCCTCTGCAGGGTGTCCGGGCTCTCCATTAGGTATATCGTGAGAAGCTCGGTCATCCGGGAGGGGCTCAGCGTCAAACTGCTGCTCCTTCGCGTTGCGAGGAGCCAGCTGAGGTGGTTCAGGCATCTGGTTAGGATGCCCCCCGGGTGCCTCCCCGGTGAGGTGTGTTTGGGCCTGTCCCACTGAAAGGAGGCCCCGGGGACGACCCAGGACACACTGAAGGGATTATGTCTCTCGGCTGGCCTGGGATTGCCTGGGGATCCTTCCGGAAGAGCTGGTTGCAGTGGCTGGGGAGAAGGAACTCTGGGCTTCCTTGCTTAAACTGCTGCCCCTGCGACCTGACCCCGTAAAACAACGGTAGAAGATGGATGGATGGATGTTCTATTTCTTTCCAAGGATTCAAAGTGTTTGTCATGTGCATAGTGTAGAAACAGGTTTCTCCGTAAATTGAGATTCTTACACTGCTGTCCACATTTATGTTGTAAAAAAAGCAACAACAAAAAAAACAGCAAGTTACTGAAAGTCAAAAACTAAGTATAAAGAATATATAAGATGCAGAGTACGAATATGAACTGTTAGCTCAGCATGCAGCCCACCACAAAAATGCACAACAAAGTAGAGTGGGGCGGCATGTCTTGGTGGTAGAGTGGGGCGGCATGGCTCGGTGGTAGAGTGGGACGGCATGGCTTGGTGGCAGAGTGGTCGTCTCCCAGCTGAGAGGCTGTGGGTTCGATCCCTCGACTAGCAAGACCATATCGAAGTGTCCTTGAGCAAGACACTAACCCCCAATTGCTCCTGATGCTGGGTTATCAGTAGGTAAATGACTAGCTAGTGTAAATTGCTTTGAGTACCCAAGGAAGAAAAGCGCTGTATAAGTGAAAGTCCAGTTACCATTTAGTAAAAGCCAACATTCATAAGAAGAGCAGACAAACACTTTTGCCACAGAGGGCGCCATGTTCTGTTATATTCTAACTTTGTACTGTTTGTAAGACCCATTACAGTGTTACTCATTCAAAGCCAGGAATGTATTTTCACGTTTAAAACAAAATAAAAAAAATTAAAAAATGTGAGATTACGTCCCTGCCATTGAATTGAGTGAATGGGGACTGAAACTCCCCGCAAATAGTCAATTCCACCAAGTAGGAACCCAAAAAATGCGATGCATGCGTGTGTTGGTACCAGAATTTTTGGAAAGTGAAAAGTATATATACTATACACATCGACCAGTCGTAATCCACTCTTGCCCTCATTGGTCGATCGCGCCGGGAGCCAATTACGGTTCTTGTAGGACTATCGGTGAGCAGATTGACGGATTTCCTGGCCAGTCAGTTGAGAGCAATATTTAGAGCCTTCTCTGGGTGAAGAAGTGTGGCTGAAGGGGAGCAGTCAGGGTGAAAAGCTTTGGGAAGCTTTTACTTTTTGTAATACGTTGGAATTTCAAGTATAGACTTTGCTTATTATCATGGTTGGTCACCTACAGGCTCCACTCTAGTTCAACAACAGAGGGCCATCAGTGGGAGAGCATCTCCTTTCATGTTCTCTACAGACAAGGGATGGAAATGAGAGGGATGGATGGGAACATCTCACTAGGGAGGCGTTCATCTGGTTAGGATGCCTAAATTTCCTCCTCTCAACGCGTAGGAGCAGCGGCGTGTATCCAGGATCTTGTTCCTTCGGTCACGATCACAGTTTGTTACTATGGGTAACGGCAGAAACGAAATTCAACTTGTAAATAGAGCACTTTGCCTTTCCACTCAGCTCCTTCTTTACCAAGACAGACTGGTACAGAGTACGTCGCTGTTGATGCTGCACTGATGTGCCTGACTATGAATCCTTTCAAGGATGAAGAGCTGGTCCACTGTTCCACGGCCGGTACAAAAAACACACGGCTTAATCTTAAGGTCGACTTTGTTGGGGTGAGGAGTGTTATTTCTTTGTAGTCAGGGGACCGCCACCCGATCTGCCAATAGAGTTGAAATTAGCGACCTTGAATGTGGGAACAATGACAGGAAAAGGTTGAGAGTTCGTTGACATGACGCAGAGAAGTAAGGTAGTTATACTGTGAGTCCAGGAAACCAAGTGGAAAGGCAACAAGGCTAGAAACCTAGGTGCAGGGTTCAAGTTATTCTACTATGGTGTAGATGGGAAGAGAAATAGAGTAGTAATTATCTTGAAAGAGGAGTTTGTTGGGAAAGTTCTGGAGGTTAAAAGAGTATCCGACTGTGATGAGTCTAATGCAAGAAATAGAATGTTCGATTTTCAATGTGAGTGGGTATGCCCCACAGATAGGATAAAAGTTGGGGAGGAAACAAAACCATTGGCTTGACCATGATAAAATGAACCAAATCATCCCGAGAGATTAGAGCCATTATTGGTGCAGACTGCAATGGACATGTTGGCACAGTAAAGGTCAGATAGTGGTTGATTTTGCAGAAAGGATTAAAATGGGTGTAGTAAATGTTTTCTTCCAGAAGAGGCATGAACATCTGGTGACCTTATAAAGTGGATTGAGAAATACATAGACTACACTCATGGCCAAATGTTTTGGGAATGACACAACTATTAATTTTCCCAAAGTCTGCTGTTTCAGGGTATTTAAGTATTTTGTCAGATGTTTCTACGGTATAATGAAATACAATTAGAAGCATTTGCGAAGTATCAAAAGTTTATATTGAGAATTACACAGAATTCATGCACAAAGTACTTCCCCTTCTTTTTCAAGACATTTGCAGTTCTCCCTGGCATGCTGTCAATCAACTTCGGGATCAAATTCTGACTGATGGCAGTTCATTCTTGCATAATCAGTGCTTGGAGTTTGGCAGAATTTGTCGGTGTTTGATTGTCCACCCACCTTTTGCGGACTGACCACAAGTTCTCAATGGGATTAAGATCTGGGGAGTCCCCTGGCCAAGGCCCCAACATCTTAATGTTTAGTTCCGCAAGCCATTTTTTTGTGACTTTTGCTTTATGGCAAGGTGCACCATCATGCTGGAAAAGACATTCTTCATCACCATACTGCCCATGGACGTTTGAGAGAAGTTGCTCTCTGGTCTCAGGATCCTTCACTTTTGGCATGAGACAGGACTGATGATAGCGCTCACCTTATTTTTTCCTAACAAACCTTCTTCCAGATGCCCCAAACAATTGGAAGGGGGATTAGTCAGAGAAAACGACTTTCACACAGTCCTCAACAGTCCATTCCTTGTACGTTCTGCTGAATATCAATGTGTCCCTGATGTTTTACTGGAGGGAAGTAGCTTCTTTGCTGCCGTCCTTGACACCAGTCCTCCCTCCAAAAGTCTTGGCCTCACTGTGCGTGCAGATGCACTCACACCTGCTGCCATACCTGAGCATGCTCTGCACTGGTGGTGGTCCGATCCCGCAATTGAAACACCTTCAGGAGACGGTCCTGGCGTTGCTGGACTTTCTTCGGTGGCCAGGAGCCTATTTGACAACAACTGAGATGAGGAACAATGGTGTTATTCACCATCTTCCTTTTGAAGTGTCCAGTCACTCAATCATGACAGTGATCTCCAGCCTTGTCTCATCAACACCCACACCTATGTTAATGTGTGTGATAACTGTGGGTCATTGAAATGGCATAGGCTGTTTATGGCAGGGCTGAAATACAGTACAAATGTGCTTTTGGTGATAAAAGTTCATTTCCATGGCAAAGAGGGCAATGATTGCAGATGAGCTGATCATTCTTCATAACATTCTGGAGTATATGCAAGTTGTCATTATAAAAACTGAAACAGCAGACTTTGTGAAAATTGATAGTTGTGTCATTCTCAAAACATTTGGTCATGACTCTACATCTTGTGTAGACGATGCAATCGTAAGATCAGTGACTGCAAAGTATTGTAGGTAGGTTAACGTGTAACCAGACAGTATAGGAAGGTGGTGTGTAGACTGAGTCTGATGGTGATGAAGATGAAGCCGAAGACAGAGAAGAAGACAAAATGGTAATGGCTAGAAAAGGAAGAGTGTTGTATCACCTTTAGGAAGGAATTGAGACAGGCTCTTAATGGCCAAGACGTGCCTCCAGTTTGCCGGACAAGTACAGCTAATGTGATCAGAGAGACTGGTCGGTGAGTACTTGGTGTGTCATCTGGAAGGAAAATAGATAAGGAGACACGGTGGTAGAATGAGGAGGTCCAGGGGTGTATACAGAGAAAAAGATTAGCTAAGAAGGAGTGGGACACTGAAAGGAGTGAAAAAAGAAGATAGTACATGGAGATTGCAACATAAGGTGAAAGTAGAGGTGGCAAAGGCCAAACAAAGGGGTTATGATGATTTTTATGCTGGTTTGGACAGTAAGAAGGGAGAGACTGACCTACAGTATATGGGTTGGCAAGGCAGAGAGACAGAGATGGGAAGGATATGCAGGCGGTCAGGGTGATCAACGATAGAGATGAAAACGTCCTGACTGATGCCAGTAGTTTGATGAGAAGATGGAAAGAGTACTTTGAACAGTTGACGAATGAGGAAAATGAGCCAGTACGAAGACCAGCGGAGGTGACTGTGGTGGAACATAAAGTAGCAAACATTAGTAACAATGAAATGAGGAGGGCATTGGTGAGGATGAAGAGTGGGAAGGCACTTGGCCCTGATTATACCTGTAGAGGGATGGAAGTGTCTTGGAGAAGTAGCAATGGAGTTTATGATGTTTTTTTTGTTTTTTTTTTTAAACAGGCTTGTGCATAGTGAGAAGATACCTGAGGAATATAGGAGAAGTGTGCTGGTGTCCATTTTTAAGAACAAGGGAGGTGTGCAGAGTTGTGGTAAACACAGAGGAGTGAAGTTAATGAGCCATCCAATAAAGTAATGGTAATGAGTAGTTGAAGCAGATGGAGCTCTCAGAGGGAGCTGCATTGTGTGTTTGTAGATTTGGAGAAAGCTTATGACTGGGTTCCCAGGTATGAACTGTGGTGTTGTATGAGGTAGTTTGGAATGACAGAGAAGTATGTAGGAAAAGTGCAGGACATGTATGAGTACAATAAGACAGTGATGAGATGTTCAGTAGGTGTGACAGAAGAGTTCAAGGTGGAGCTGGGACTACATCAGGGATCAGCTTTGAGACCATTCTTGTTTGCTATGGTGATGGACAGATTGTCAGATGAAGTTGTAAAAGAATGTCCATGGACTATGATGTTGCAGATGACGTTGTGATCTGTAGTTAGAGTAGGCAACTGGTGGAGGAGAAGCTAGAGTGGTGGAGGTTGCCCCTGGAAAAGAGAGGAATACATCAGAAGAACAGCACTTATTGGACTTTTGGGAGATAAAGTCAGAGGCCAAACTAAGATGGTTCAGACATGTCCGGAAAAGGGATAGTGAATATATAGTTAAAAGGATACTCAATTTGGAATTGCCAAGCAGGAGGTCTAGATTCATAGATGAATGAAAGAGAACATGAAAGTAGTTGGAGTGAGAGAAGAGGAAGCAGGAGACAGGCTTAGATGCAGGCAGTTAGTTTGCTGTGGCGACTCCTGAAGGGAAAAAGCCGAAAGAAGAAGTGATTTCAACCCCCGAGATTTGACTACTATAAAACATTGTAATGGTGCACTGCTTTCCCCTACTGAGTGCCATATGGTTGAGTAGAATTTCTTGAAGCCGTTCAAAAGTTGTTTTTCATGTGTACCAGGCTGCCTCCCAGTTATAAGTCCCACAAAGGCCAAAAAGGCCAGATTTTACTCCTCCTTCAGCTTGATGTCATCCCTTAGCGCTGGTGTGCACCAGCGGCTTCAGGGATTGCCGCCACGACAGAGACCTACCATCTTAGTCCACAACTCCGATCAGCCGCCTCGATAATGACGTTGAAAAACATGGTCAACTGGGACTCAACATCCCCCCAGGATATGGGAAAAATTCTGCCCCTTAGTGAGCTCTCTTCTTACTGTCGTGGAGGAGTTTGCATGTCCCAGTGATCTTAGGAGCTACGTTGTTCTGGGCTTTATGCCCCTGATAGGGTCTCCTATAGCAAACTGATCCCAGATTAGGGACAAGACAAAGCATGTTTCACAGACCCTTTATGTTGATTAACATTATTGGATCATTATTGGTTTTCCGACAAACTGGTGAATATCTTTGCTCCTCTCCCTTAGGTCTATCCAACAGTGTGTTTGTTTCATGAGTGACTCAGGCACGTCCCTCTTCTTGGTGTAACAAGCAGGAGTTGGGGCGGGAGTATATTACAACTCATGCCCTCATTGGTCGATGGTCGCGCCAGGAGCCAATCGCATGTCTTATAGAAGTACCAAGCTCCTTCATGAAATCAAGTTTGAGTCGCAAGGGGGTTCCGGTCCCTGTTAATCGCGAAACACAAGGGATTACTGTGCTTTGTTTTCGTTTAAATGTTAATCATACATCAATGTATTTTCAGTTTTAACCCAGTGGCTCCAACTACTATGATGAAGGTTCTGACTCGTATTTTAGCCAATGAGGATGGAAAGGTGACAAACAGCTGCATCTTGTTTGAATCTATTGTGAATCTATTTTTTGACTAGTCTTTGGCTGTACACAGAGTATTGGAAGGATCATTGTCCCAGATCAGACAGTGATGGAGAGCTTGTGCTCAGGAAGTTCTGGAGACATTCGGAGTGCTATTAACAGCCTGCAGTTCGTCTGTGTTACAGGTCTAGAGAAAACCTACATAAATACTGAATTCAGTAATGTTCATGTCCATTTCATACTAATTCCTGCAAGTAATTGATTTTTTTTTTTCAAGACTATTCACAGGAAAAGGAGGTGGTGAGAGGGAATAATCATTTGCTATCCCAGGCTAAGTCTGTGTCCAGATCAACGTTAAGGAAGAAATTTCAGTCAATAAAACGCCAACAAGGAGAGCAAACTGTTGGAATGAAGGATGCTTGTCTGTTCCTATTTAGAGCACTGGGAAAGATACTTCATTGTAAAAGTGAGTAATCTATAGTATATCTGTCTATCTATCTATCTATCTATCTATCTATCTATCTATCTATCTGTCTGTCTGTCTGTCTGTCTGTCTGTCTGTCTGTCTGTCTGTCTGTCTGTCTGTATGTACACACATTTTTTAAAATGTCTGTACATTTTTTAAAAATGTATTTTGTTAGAACTTCCAAATATATCAAACTCAAACTTTAGTTGCCTGGACAAATATGTATATGAAATTATGATTCTCATGCTTTCCCCAAATCTTTCAATCCCAAAATCAAAGGGAACTCAACAAGGCAACTAAGCAAAACAAGCTCACATGAAGAATATAATCAACATGGAGTGTTGACTAGTGTGTTTTATTAATTCAAAATTAAATTGGGCTTTTTAATTTGCACATACATCCCCGAGAAGGGGTGCAAAGTGGGTTTTGTGTGCTGCCCGTGCTCTCTGTGGTGGGCATGGGGATATCGGACTTTCCACTATTCCACACGATTTGGCCGACCTCCCCAAACGGTAGCATTGCCGAGTTTCAGAGGCTGGGCTCCGCAGCTGCATAGCGGAGGCTTCATGCCCCTGAAAGCTTCCGAAGTTGGCCGCTGCTCGGTTCTGGGACTGCCCGTCTGAGGCCGCCTGGTGCGTGGGGTTCCGGAGACATTCGACCCTGTCCGGGGCAGCCTCCACATGTCAGTTGCCACTTGGTATTGTTCAACTGCTTCTACCAGCTCTAAGGCCGTTGTAAGTTTCAGCTGGCCAATTGTCTTTTTAGCCTAATAAGGTAGGGTTCTCAGGAACCTATCCATTACCAAACTTTCCACCATTTGTGCAGGGCTAGTCTTTTCCGGTTCCAGACATTTTTTCGTGACTCTGAGGTTGTGCATCTGCGCACGCGGTGCCACCTCATTTTTATGCGTCCAATTATGGAACTGCTGGGCCATGCTGAATTTGGTAAGGCCATTTCGGCTCAAAATTTCGGTTTTCAGCTGCTCATAGTCTTGGGCTATGTCTGTCTCTAAATCTTGATAAGCTTTAAGAGCCTCATTGGTGAGGAAGGGGGCTAGTAGCCCAACCCACTGGGTTTTAGGCCACCCTTGCTGGGTGCAGTAGCCTCAAAGGCATGGAAATAGGCATCTACCTCATCCGATATCCCCATTTTGGGGATGAACTCACTTGCCTTGACTCGAGGTCTAGCCGACTGTCAGAGTTCCGGTTCTTTGAGGCGGTTGGCTTTTATTTGCTGCTGGAGCAGGGCTGTAGTGAGTTCCTGCTGGGCCTTCTGTGTCTCCACCAGCATCTGCACTAATTGCTCCATTTGAGAACTGGAGTGGGTGGTTAGGTGGAGCTCAGAAAACAGCTGCATTACCTCGTCAAGTGCGTGACTCTTCATCATTCGCCTAGGGGTCCTGCGCCCACATTTTCCACCATATGTGACGTCGCGTGAAGGGTGACAGGGCAGACGGGGTCACAGAGGTAATATGTTCTAAATGGAATATTTATTTTGTAACACAAAGTTCAAAGAAACTATATCAAAACAGGCAGTCAAAAGGCAGTAATCGAAATCAGGTTGGTTCTTAGAGTTCAAAACTACTTTCTTTACAAAGTACAAATGAAAGCAGGAAAAATAGATGATCTGAAATGCAAAAACTCTAAATAAAGTCTGTTCACTGGATTCAAAAACTGGCTCACAAAGTTCAACAAAGCGGTTCAAAAAATGTTCAAAGTCCAAATACAACCTGTTCTCACCGCTCTCTAGCTTTGGCTTCAGTGGCACGCTCTTTCTTGTTTCACGTGTCTCTTCCTCAGCAGCACAGTCTCTTCTCCCCGATCAGCCAGGCTGGCTTTTATCCTGTTACTTAATCAGCTGCACCTGTTGAGGCGGTGAGGCATGCTGGGCAATTTGGAAACCTTCCTTCTGCAGGTCAGGTCGACCATTTGAGAACCACTGTGCTATCCAGAGCAGGGGGTGTCATTTAAAATTGTAGGCGAATTAAGGAAAATCTACATTACTCCAATAAAATTGTGGTATACATTTATGTAACTTTAAAACGTCATTTTTTTTATTAAGTATTACACATGAACTAATTACTATGAATAAATTACCATATTAATTAGCCATGTGCACATTGTTTATGTGAAGCTAAGTTGAGTTGAATTACAGTAAGTACTAAGTAGTATGCGGCATGTGCGCTCTGAAGTGAATTTGTTTTTATCGGAGAAGTTTTTACCCAAGCATTGCTGTACTTAGCATGTACCGTGGTGACACTGTCTGGTGATGCACCTGGCTATAAAGGAAGTTAGACAACACTTCAAAATAAAACGTAGGAAATCAAATTATGTATAATCAACAGCAATGGAGCAGTTTTATTTTTAAGTTTTTCCTCGAAGCATGGTCATGACAATGATCTAATTATCATCTACTTGATCATAACCTCGCAAGTAGTCTCACCACGGCCATCATTTTTGTAAACAGAGTTGTTTTCTTTTTGTTCACGTTTGACGTTTTTTTTCCATGAGATAAAAAAAAATGTCAGACAAAGTTGTTAATAACGTTCATAAGTGGTTCAGTGTTGTTGAATAAAAGAGTAGATGAACAATGGGCTAATGATGTTACAAAACAAAAACAAAACTAGAGCTGCAAAGCAGCTATAATGGGCCCTTGCACACCATGTTTTAGAAAATGTTTTAGAAAAGGTCAGTTTTCATTAGCATTTGTAGAACGGGCTCAACTAAGTAAAGGTAAGATCATATTTGTTGTCAGGATATAACTGTCAACAATGATGATGGTTATGTACAACCTAGTTTTTGTCACTGTGGGCGAAGGAAACATTGACTTCATATTTTTAAAATCCGCCTCCATCTTATGTTTCACGGGATTGTGACTATTTTTGGACCATTTGTGCCTCTAAGCCTGATAATGGTCTACGCCAATTTGAAAGTTGATGGAGTCAACAGTATAAGAGAAGGCGGCAGCAATGGAAGACTTACAAATGGCCATAAATGCATCAAACTTGCAAACTAAAAAATTTGTAACTCTTTTTCTGTACATCCTAGTGTATGGTTGTCTGTGATTGTTTTTTTTTTAGGTCTTAGGGTCCTGCATTAGCGTACAAATTTTGGTAGCGGTAAGTCGAACCAACTGGGTTTGGCTGCAATCCTTCGGCTATAATGACATTTTTTGCTCCCGCTAAATGGCGCTCGCAGTACGACAAAAAAATGGTTAGTAGGTTTGTTTTACATTTGACTCCCATCAACTGTATGAAATGTATGTAATGAGTGTAGAGATGGCTGGTAGAGAGTCCTTGATAAGATGAGATGGGATGGGATCCAGGATTCATGTAGAGGTTTTCATGCCAGACATAACTTGGGGAAGCTCCCCAGGTGAGATGGGAGAGAACTGAGACAAAGGCTGCGAGGTGAGAAGGGGTAGAGCAGATGAGGGAATGGGGGTGCAGTTCATGGGGGCAGGAGTGTAGAACAAGTTGTTATAAATGGTGTTGATTTTTTTTGAAAGGAAGAAAGGAGTTGCATTTGTTTGTGGTAAATGAGTTGGACGTACTGTAACTGGGTTTGAGGAGTTTATTTATTGTAGAAAACAGAGCTTTGGGATTGGCGGAACCAGAGTGTATGAGGTGAGAGTAGAAAGTGGGCTGTGCAGCACTGAGAGCTTCCTTGTACTGCTGAAGGTAATCTGTATAGCCTTGTAAATGGACAATTAAACAGTTTTCTTGTGAAGTCTTTCAAACTGTCGTTTCCGTGACTTCCTTTTGTGGAGTTCAGGAGTATACCAGGGGGCAATGTGGGTGAAAGAGACAGCTTTAGTTTTGAAGGGTGCTAGTTGATTGATACACAAAGAGAGTGTTTCGCTGTAAAATTTGGGGAGGTCGGAGGGATTGTCAGTTAATGGAGGGGGGAAGCAGATTTTGTCCTTGCAAGAGAAGCAGAAAAGCTGAAGGGAGGATGGATTTGAGGTTTCTGAAAGACATTATCTGTTTATCCTTGGCGGTTGGAATGGGGATGTCAATGGCCATGATAATTACCTGGTGAAATGTTGAGGTTGAAGCTGGAAAGGTGATGCATGTTGAGACCAGTGGAGCAGACCAAGTCCAGGATCTGACCTATACTTATCGTTCCAACTTTAGGTGTTTCCCATTATAGGTTAGATTGCCAAGAACACCCTCGCACCAAAAATTTCAAGTTTTTCCCATTTTTTTTTACCCATAATTCCTCACTTAATTGTTCTTGCCAAAACATTGTAACCTTCTGTCTTCGCCATTCTTCATCCGATTCCCACTGTTCCAACTTTAATCGATTCCATTCATCCCCACCAATTCTTTGGTGTATTCATTTACCTCTTACCAGAATTCAAAGATTTCCCACAATTCCACACACTGTACCTTTAATGAACCAATTCATTTTCAATGAGGTCTTTCATTGTGTGGGCGTTTGGCCTTCGTGGTCTACTGTTTAGGGAGACAAAGTACTCCATTTCCCATGGGGTCGTCAGGTGGCCATCATGGAAACTTGACTACATACACTGAGACTCCATTTCCCATCAACCTTCAGGGGCGGCCATCTTGGATATCTGATCACACATCTCATTCAGTTTTTCCCTTCTTTCTTTGCCAATCTTCATCCGATTTTCACCTTTCCTACTTTAATCATTTCCCCAAATGCCCGCCCATCCATTTTTACCCACAATTCAAGAATTACCCACAATTCCACTTTTTCAGTTTTTCCCTTATATCTTTGCCATTCTTCATCCGATTCCTACCGTTATGACTTTAATTGATTTCCCCAAGTCCCGCCATTCCATGGTGGTATCCATTTTCTTCTTCCCAGAATTCAAAAATTACCCACAATTTAATTTTTCAGTTCTTCCCTTGTATCTTTGCCATTCCTGCTGATTACCACCGTTCCAACTTTAATCGATTCCCTCAATGCCCGTCCATCCATTTTTACCCACAATTCAAAAATTAACCACAATTCCACTTTTTCAGTTTTTCCCTTATATCTTTGCCATTTTTTATCCAATTCCGACCATTCCAACTTTAATCAATTCCCCCAATGCCCGCCAATGCATTTAACCCACAGTTCAAAATTTACCCATAATTCCACTTTTTCAGTTCTTCACTTATATATTTGCCATTCTTCATCCGATTTTGACCGTTCCTACTTTAATCAATTCCCCCAATGCCCGCTCATCCATTTTTACCCACAATTCAAACATTTCCCACAATTCCACTCTTTTAGTTTTTCCCTTATATCTTTGCCATTTTTCATCCGATTCCTACCGTTCCAACTTTAATCGATTCCCCATATTGCCGCCATTCCATTCGTGTATCCATTTTCCTCTTCCCAGAATTCACGATTTTCCCACAATTCCTCATTTTTTAGTGTTTTCTTGTATCTTCTACAGAGTTTGGCCGATTCAAACAATTCCAAATCTGTATCATTCACATGATGTCACAGATTCAAGCAGTCAAACTTTCAACATCACTCTAGCGTTCAGCACCGCTACCTTCAAAGGTTACACCTTCACACGCAATTTCTTCAGGAATTGCACATTTTCTAGTTGTGTGAAGGTAAAACCTTCACACTTATGTTTTTCTCCACCTTTATTATTGTGTGAAGGTGAAACCTTCACACTTATGTTTTTCTCCACCTTTATTATTATTGTGTGAAGGTGAAACCTTCACACTTATGTTTTTCTCCACCTTTATTATTATTATTATTATTATTTTTATTATTCCGACCGTTTTTTAGGTTCGTTTTAACTCTTTCCCAGTTCGTCCATTTCATTCCGTTCAAACTTCATATCATTCCACATATTCATGTTTAGTGCGGGTCTATTTTTCAAGTTTCAACTTTTCATCGTTTTCTTACAATTTAAGTTTTTGTACCGTAAAAATGGCCTAATGTTAAGTGATTGGAGCGTTCTTCCTACTTTCTACTTCCTTTTAAAGCGTTCACGGTTTCGTCATTTCCCGTGTCCCTGCCGTCCCAGCCGTTCTGTTGACGTATTGCCACTTCAAGTTCGTGCGTTCGATCCCCAGTTCATCCATTTCATTCCGTTCAAACTTCATATCATTCCACCTATTCATGTTTAGTGCGGGTCTATTTTTCAAGTTTCAACTTTCCATCGTTTTCCTACAATTTGTTTTTGTACCGTAAAAATGGCCTAATGTTAAGTGATTGGAGCGTTCTTCATACTTCCTACTTCCTTTTAAAGCGTTCACGGTTTCGTCATTTCCCGTGTCCCTGCCGTCCCAGCCGTTCTGTTGACGTATTGCCACTTCAAGTTCGTGCGTTCGATCCCCGCTATGTCTTTCCACACATTCAGTGTTTTTTTTTCCAGATAATTCTGTATTTTCTTTTGGTTTCAACTCCTTCCCAGTTCATCCAATTCATGCCGTTCTAACTTCTTATCATTCCACATATTCATGTGAAGTGCTTTAGTATTTTTCAAGGTTCAACTATTCATCGTTTTCCTACAATTCACGTTTTTTATACTATTCATATTTAAAGTATTTAGCCTTTTCAAACTGTTCTTACTTTCATTTCATCTTACTTTTCATTCCACAGTTCAACTTTTTTCAGTTTTTTAACTTTGTATTATTCGTAGTTCTTCACAAACTCTCGTTCAAACATACTTCATTCTCTTTATTTACAGCTTTCACAGTGTGGGTTGACATCGCCCCCCCGTGGCCCAGTGGTAGAGTTGTCATCTTCAACATGTCCGTGCCCCGGTTCGGGCAAATCGCGTTTCACGTTTCCAGTTGTTTTTTCTCTTCTGCTTTTACTTCGGATCATCCACACGTTTTATAATTCAAACATTCGTTTTTTTTTTTTTCAGTTTTCAACTTTGTGTTATTCATATTTTTTCACACATTCACATCATTCCACAGTTCATCTTTTTTCAATTTTTCAACTTTGTATTATTCATATTTCTTCACATTAACATTATTCCAAAGTTCAACTTTCAGCTACAATTCAAGTTTTTCTACTGTAAAAATGGCCTAATGTTAAGTGAATGGTGTGATTCAAAAACATGCAGAATACAAGCCCTCGAGGACTAGAGTTTGACACCTATAGTTTAGTTACACAAAGTACTCCATTTCACATGATGCCATCGGGCGGCCATCTTAGACCACCGAAGACTCCAACTCCCATCTGCCCTCACGGGCGGCCATCTTGGATATTTTATTAGACGTCTCATTACCTCTCACTACTGCTTCCACCTAGTACAGCATCTGGCTTGTTAACTCAGCTTGATTCATACGTTCAGTTTTTTTTTCAGTTTTTCAACTCTGTATTATTCATATTTAAAGCAGTAAAAAAACTGAAAAACTTTGAATAGAGATAATTTTTAAACTGATAATGATCTAATCATTTGAATGAGGTGGATTGTGGATTGATGTGAAACAGTGAAGAAATGTGAATAATACAAAGTTGAATAACTTTGTTTTTTTCTCTTCTGCTTTTACTTCGGATCATCCACACTTTTTTATGATTCAAACATTCGTTTTTTTTTCAGTTTCTCAGTTTTTCAACTTTGTAGGATTCATAATTTTTCACAGATTCACATCATTCTACAGTTCAACTTTTTTCAGTTTTTCATTCATCTTCAAATTCCACAGTTCAACTTTTTTTTAGTTTTTCAACTTTGTATTCATATTTCTTCACAGATTCACACCATTCAATCGTTCCACATCATTCCACTTTTCAACTCCCAAACCTTCAACGGTTTCACCTTCACACGCAATTTCTTCAGAAATTGCACATTTTCTAGTTGTGTGAAGGTGAAACCTTCACACTTATGTTTTTCTCCACCTTTATTATTTGTGTGAAGGTGAAACCTTCACACATATGTTATTCCTTGACTTTATTATTATTGTGTGAAGGTGAAACCTTCACACATATGTTATTCCTTGACTTTATTATTGTGTGAAGGTGAAACCTTCACACATATGTTATTCCTTGACTTTATTATTATTGTGTGAAGGTGAAACCTTCACACATATGTTATTCCTTGACTTTATTGTGTGAAGGTGAAACCTTCACACTTATGTTTTTCTCCACCTTTATTATTATTGTGTGAAGGGGAAACCTTCACACTTATGTTTTTCTCCACCTTTATTATTATTATTTTTTTTTTTTATTCCGACCGTTTTTTAGGTACGTTTCAACTTATTCCCAGTTCATCCAATTCATGCCGTTCAAACTTCATATCATTCTACATATTCATGTTTAGTGCGGGTCTATTTTTCAAGTTTCAACTTTTCATCGTTTTCCTACAATTTAAGTTTTTGTACCGTAAAAATGGCCTAATGTTAAGTGAATGGGCTGGTCTTCGTGCTTTATTTTTAAACTTTAACGTTTTCGATATTTCCTATGTCGCCGTGGCTCATGGGATTTGTGTACCGCATTCGCACTTCATGTTCGTGGGTTCAATCCCAGGCTGCGTCATTTTTTAGTTGTGTGAGTCTTTTTTAGTTAGTGCGGGTCTATTTTTCAAGTTTCAACTTTTCATCGTTTTCCTACAATTTAAGTTTTTGTACCGTAAAAACGGCCTAATGTTAAGTGATTGGAGCGTTCTTCCTACTTCCTTTTAAAGCGTTCACGGTTTCGTCATTTCCCGTGGCTCAGACGTTCTGTTGACGTATATCTACTACATGTTCGTGCGTTCGATCCCCGCTGTGTCTTTTCACACATTCAGTGTTTTTTTTCAGTTAATTCAGTATTTTCTTTTGGTTTCAACTCCTTCCCAGTTCATCCAATTCATGCCGTTCGAACTTCATATCATTCCACATATTCACGTGAAGTGCTTTTTTATTTTTCAAGGTTCAACTATTCATCGTTTTCCTACAATTTACGTTTTTTATACTATTCATATTTAAAGAATTTAGCCTTTTCAAACTGTTCTTACTTTCATTTCATCTTTTCATTCCACAGTTGAACTTTTTTCAGTTTTTTAACTTTGTATTATTCGTAGTTCTTCATAGATTCACGTTCAAAAATACTTCATTCCCTATATTTCAAGCTTTCCCAGTGTGGTCTTACACTGCCCCCCAGTGGCCCAGTGGTAGAGTTGTCATCTTCAACATGTCCGTGTCCCGGTTCGGGCAAATCGCGTTTCACGTTTACAGTTCAACTTTCAGCTACAATTCAAGTTTTTGTACCGTAAAAATTGTCTAATGTTAAGTGAATGGTGTTGTTAAGAAGTTTCTGATTATACTTAACGATTTCGTGTTTGAATCGTTCTGTTATTACTATTTACGTCTGGACATGTTTCTCCTGTGGTCATGTGATCTTCCTAGCAACCGCCTAGCAACTAATCACAAGTTGTGTTTCATTCCTGCACTACCAATCAGGACTCTGTTTACACTATCATAGGTTGTTTTGCTCTTTCATCGGTCAGTCGGCAGGTATCGTTGTAACGGACAGTCATTTTTTTCTGCTTTCAATCATTCTGTGGATTATCTCATTCCTTTCATTATTATTCCGTGCGTCCATGAGAATGTAAGTACAGTTTGAATATGTTGTCCGTTCGTGGTTTTGGATACATGTTTACGTTTGCACTGCTTCACTTTGTCCATTAATGTCTTAAGTTGTTATTGCACCTAAGTTTGGTATAATTGCTAAAGGCAAATATACCGTACTTTTCATACTTCCCTTTTAGTATTCACGTTAAAGTTTCATCCACAAAATGTGCATATTTGTCGCATGTTTGCCGTGTGTGCCAATGTGATCCTTACGCCGTAAGGGAGTGACGTCACCGCCCACTCAAATCTATTCGGCTCCATTAACCCTTTCCTACCTAACGCACATTTTGGAACGATTGGGTTGAATTCATTCTTCCTATCATTGTACGGTATGTTTGCCTGTGTTGTTTATGTTATTCTAAGCTAATATAGAGTCATGTGAGCATATGATGTAACATATTGTACAATGTTAGTTATGTTAGTTATCAATGTTTAGTGAATGTTCTCTGCTCTCCTTTGCAGAGACCACACACCCACAATCAAACATAGAACACACACAGAACACACAAACACAGAAACACACACACACCAACCCAGATAAATAAATAGAACATTATATACAAATAAAGAGTGGCATGAGAGTGTGCATCGTCTTTATGTTCTGGCCGGACAACCTGATAAGATTGAGGATCCTCTGAATCAGTCAAGTACAGTCCTTTCAAGGAGGTCACAAGTTTGGACGCTACTCCGACACCTCCATTACAGGTGTGATTCAAAAACATGCAGGATACAAGCCCTCGAGGACTGGAGTTTGACACCTATAGTTTAGTTACACAAAGTAATCCATTTCCCATGTTGCCATCGGGCGGCCATCTTAGACCACTGAAGACTCCAACTCCAATCTGCCCTCATGGGCGGCCATCTTGGATATTTTATTAGACGTCTCATTACCTCTCACTACTGCTTCCACCTAGTACGGCATCTGGCTTGGTTAACTCAGCTTGATTAATACGTTTAAGTTTTTTTCAGTTTTTCAACTCTGTATTATTCACATTTCTTCACTGTTTCACATCAATCCACAATCCACCTCATTCAATCCACCTCATTCAAATGATAAGCTCATTAACAGGAGTTTAAAACTCCAGTCCTCGAGGGCTGATATCCTGCATGTTTTTGAATCACATCATTCACTTAACATTAGGCCTAATGTCACAGATTCACATTATTCCAGTTCAACTGTTCTCAGTTTGTTAACTATGTAGGATTCATAATTTTTCACAGATTCAAATCATTCTACAGTTCAACTTTTTTTCAGTTTTTCATTCATCTTCAAATTCCACAGTTCAACTTTTTTTTAGTTTTTCAACTTTGTATTCATATTTCTTCACAGATACACACCATTCAATTGTTTCACATCATTCCACTTTTCAACTCCCAAACCTTCAACGGTTTCACCTTCACACGCAATTTCTTCAGAAATTGCACATTTTCTAGTTATTGTGTGAAGGTGAAACCTTCACACTTATGTTTTTCTCCACCTTTATTATTATTATTATTATTTTTTTTTTTTTTATTCCGACCGTTTTTTAGGTACGTTTCAACTCATTCCCAGTTCATCCAATTCATGCCGTTCGAACTTCATATCATTCTACATATTCATGTTTAGTGCGGGTCTATTTTTCAAGTTTCAACTTTTCATCGTTTTCCTACAATTTAAGTTTTTGTACCGTAAAAACGGCCTAATGTTAAGTGAATGGGCTGGTCTTCGTGCTTTATTTTTAAACCTTAACGTTTTCGATATTTCCTATGTCTCGGTGGCTCATGGGATTTGTGTACGGCATTCGCACATCATGTTCGTGGGTTCAATCCCAGGCTGCGTCATTTTTTAGTTGTGTGAGTCTTTTTTAGTTAGTGCGGGTCTATTTTTCGAGTTTCAACTTTTCATCGTTTTCCTACAATTTAAGTTTTTGTACCGTAAAAACGGCCTAATGTTACGTGATTGGAGCGTACTTCCTACTTCCTTTTAAAGCGTTCACGGTTTCGTCATTTCCCGTGGCTCAGACGTTCTGTTGACGTATATCTACTACATGTTCGTGCGTTCGATCCCCGCTGTGTCTTTTCACACATTCAGTGTTTTTTCTCAGTTAATTCAGTATTTTCTTTTGGTTTCAACTCCTTCCCAGTTCATCCAATTCATGCCGTTCGAACTTCACATCATTCCACATATTCACGTGAAGTGCTTTTTTATTTTTCAAGGTTCAACTATTCATCGTTTTCCTACAATTTACGTTTTTTATACTATTCATATTTAAAGAATTTAGCCTTTTCAAACTGTTCTTACTTTCATTTCATCTTTTCATTCCACAGTTGAACTTTTTTCAGTTTTTGAACTTTGTATTATTCGTAGTTCTTCATAGATTCACGTTCAAAAATACTTCATTCCCTATATTTCAAGCTTTCACAGTGTGGTCTTACACTGCCCCCCAGTGGCCCAGTGGTAGAGTTGTCATCTTCAACATGTCCGTGTCCCGGTTCGGGCAAATCGCGTTTCACGTTTACAGTTCAACTTTCAGCTACAATTCAAGTTTTTGTACCGTAAAAATTGTCTAATGTTAAGTGAATGGTGTTGTTAAGAAGTTTCTGATTATACTTAACGATTTCGTGTTTGAATCGTTCTGTTATTACTATTTACGTCTGGACATGTTTCTCCTGTGGTCATGTGATCTTCCTAGCAACCGCCTAGCAACTAATCACAAGTTGTGTTTCTTTCCTCCACTACCAATCAGGACTCTGTTTACACTATCATAGGTTGTTTTGCTCTTTCACCGGTAGTCGGCAGGTATCGTTGTAACGGACAGTCATTTTTTCTGCTTTCAATCATTCTGTGGATTATCTCATTCCTTTCATTATTATTCCGTGCGTCCATGAGAATGTAAGTACAGTTTGAATATGTTGTCCGTTCGTGGTTTTGGATACATGTTTACGTTTGCACTGCTTCACTTTGTCCATTAATGTCTAAGTTGTTATTGCACCTAAGTTTGGTATAATTGCTAAAGGCAGATATACCGTACTTTTCATACTTCACTTTTAGTATTCACGTTAAAGTTTCATCCACAAAATGTGCATATTTGTCGCTTGTTTGCCTTGTGTGCCAATGTGATCCTGCCGTAAGGGAGTGACGTCACCGCCCACTCAAATCTATTCGGCTCCATTAACTCTTTCCTACCTAACGCACATTTTGGAACGATTGGGTTGAATTCATTCTTCCTATCATTGTACGGTATGTTTGCCTGTGTTGTTTATGTTATTCTAAGCTAATATAGAGTCATGTGAGCATATGATGTAACATATTGTACAATGTTAGTTATGTTAGTTATCAATGTTTAGTGAATGTTCTCTGCTCTCCTTTGCAGAGACCACACACCCACAATCAAACATAGAACACACACAGAACACACAAACACAGAAACACACACACACCAACCCAGATAAATAAATAGAACATTATATACAAATAAAGAGTGGCATGAGAGTGTGCATCGTCTTTATGTTCTGGCCGGACAACCTGATAAGATTGAGGATCCTCTGAATCAGTCAAGTACAGTCCTTTCAAGGAGGTCACAAGTTTGGACGCTACTCCGACACCTCCATTACAGGTGTGATTCAAAAACATGCAGGATACAAGCCCTCGAAGACTGGAGTTTGACACCTATAGTTTAGTTACACAAAGTAATCCATTTCCCATGTTGCCATCGGGCGGCCATCTTAGACCACTGAAGACTCCAACTCCAATCTGCCCTCATGGGCGGCCATCTTGGACATTTTATTAGACGTCTCATTACCTTTCACTACTGCTTCCACCTAGTACAGCATCTGGCTTGGTTAACTCAGCTTGATTCATACGTTTTAGTTTTTTTCAGTTTTTCAACTCTGTATTATTCACATTTCTTCACTGTTTCACATCAATCCACAATCCACCTCATTCAATCCACCTCATTCAAATGATAAGCTCATTAACAGGAGTTTAAAACTCCAGTCCTCGAGGGCTGATATCCTGCATGTTTTTGAATCACATCATTCACTTAACATTAGGCCTAATGTCACAGATTCACACTATTCCAGTTCAACTTTTCTCAGTTTTTCAACTTTGTAGGATTCATAATTTTTCACAGATTCACATCATTCTCCAGTTCAACTTTTTCAGTTTTTCATTCATCTTCAAATTCCACAGTTCAACTTTTTTACAGTTTTTCAACTTTGTATTCATATTTCTTCACAGATTCACACCATTCAATCGTTCCACATCATTCCACTTTTCAACTCCCAAACCTTCAACGGTTTCACCTTCACACGCAATTTCTTCAGGAATTGCACTTTTTCTAGTTATTATTATTCTGCCGTTTTTTGGGACGTTTCATCTCTTTCCCAGTTTATCCGATTCACGCCGTTCCAATTTCATCTTATTCCACTTATTCCCATTCGGGGCGCGTGTATTTTTATAATTCCAATTATTCATAGATTTCCCACAATTCCCTGTTTTCCGAGCCAAAAGTGCCATTGACTTCCATTGGGTGAGTTTTCATTTCAATACTACATCTTTTACGTTTCATATTTTCAAAATTTAACTCATTCAGCTTGCCTTAGGGATCATTCTCATCATTCCAGTAATACATAGTTTCCAATAATTTCCCATAATTCCATATTTTTCCCACCTTTAATATTTCATAATGCATTTCCAATGGGAGGGCTTCCCATTCATTCTCAAAGGGACAATTAACATTTCACATTTTGATGTTTCCCATTTCATATTCATAACATTGAACTTATTCATTCCACCCTATGGCTCATTCCCAACAATTCAATAAATCAAAATTATTAATAATTTCCCATAATTCCATATTTTTCACCTATAACAATTTGTTATTCATTCCCAAAGGCAGATTTTACTTTTCCTACTTGAAGCTTCCTCATTTTGCATTCAATTCATTCAGCCAATTCATTTCACATTGTCATCATTACACATATTCACACAAACCAGTAATTCATAACAATATTAATAAATTTACCCATAATTCCTCATTCCCATTTTCCTCACCAAAACTTTGTAACCTTCTATCTTGGCCATTCCTGCTCCGATTCCCACCGTTCCAACTTTAATCGATTCCCCCAGTTCTTGCCATTCCATCGTGGTATCCATTTTCCTTTTCCCAGAAGTAAAAAATTACCCACAATTCCCTTTTTTCAGTTTTTCCGTTATATCTTTGCCATTCCTTCTCCGATTTCCACCATTCCAACTTTAATCGATTCCATTCATCCCCACCAATTATTTGGTGTATTCATTTACCTCTTACCAGAATTCAAAATATTCCCAAAATTCCACATACTGTACCTTTAATGAACCAATTCATTTTCAATGAAGTCATTCATTGTGTTGGGGTTTGGCCTTTATGGACTACTGTTTAGGTAGACAAAGTATTCCATTTCCCATGGGGTCATCAGGTGGCCATCTTGGACACTTGGCTACATACACTGAGACTCCATTTCCCATCAACCCTCAGGGGCGGCCATCTTGGATATCTGATCAGACATCTCATGAGCGCTCAGCCCAACTTCCACCCAGGATGGCAGCCATCTTGGTTAACTTAGAACAATAAAAATGACTCTCTCCAAATGTTGAACATCCAAACTATGAAATATAATCCCCCAAAATTCAGAATTTGTTCTTTGAGTGTACTTTTTTTCTTCCTTATTGAAATTTTGTGATATTTTACAAAATTCAAAGAATTGTATTGTTTTTCACTTAATGACTACAGGTGTTTGTCCGATTCAGTCCGATTCAGCGTTTAACCGTTCATCTTGACCCTGCCAATGACCTCTGGGTGTCATTTACCCAGAATGCATCTTTTTTGCATAAGTAATAGCCCCCTAAATTGTGTGGGCGTTTGGCCTTCGTGGACTACTGTTTAGGTAGACAGAGTACTCCATTTCCCATGGGGTCGTCAGGTGGCCATCTTGGACACTTGACTACATACACTGAGACTCCATTTCCCATCAAACCTCAGGGGCGGCCATCTTGGATATCTGATCAGACATCTCATTCAGTTTTTCCCTTGTATCTTTGCCAGTCTTCATCCGATTCTGACCGTTCAAATTTTAATCGATTCTCCCGATGCCCGCTATTCCATTTTTACCCACTTATCAAAAATTACCCACAATTCCACTTTTTCAGTTTTTCCCTTATATCTTTTTCATTCTTCATCCGATTCCGACCGTTCCAACTTTAATCTATTTCCCCAATGCCCGCCCATCCAATTTTTTTCAAAATTCAAAAATTACTCACAATTCCACTTTTTCAGTTTTTCCCTTCTATCTTGGCCATTCCTGCTCCGATTTCCACCGTTCCAACTTTAATCGATTCCCCCAATGCCCGCCCATACATTTTTACCCACAATTCAAAAATTACCCACAATTCCACTTTTTCAGTTTTTCCCTTATATCTTTGCGATTCTTCATCCGATTCCTACCGTTCCAACTTTAAACGATTCCCCAAAGTCCTGCCATTTCATGGTGATATCCTTTTTCTTTTTCGCAGAATTCAAAAATTACCCACAATTCCACTTTTTCAGTTTTTCCCTTGTATCTTTGTCATTCCTGCTGCGATTTCCACTGTTCCAACTTTAATCGATTCCCCCAATGCCCGCCCATCCATTTTTACCCACAATTCAAAAATTACCCACAATTCAATTTTTTCAGTTTTTCCCTTATATCTCTGCCATTCTTCATCCGATTCCGACCGTTCTAACTCAAATTGATTCCATTCATCCATGCCAATTCATTGGTGTATTCATTTACCTCTTACCAGAATTCAAAGTTTTCCCACAATTCCACACACTGTTCCTTTAATGAACCAATTCATTTTCAAAGAGGTCATTCATTGTGTGGGCGTTTGGCCTTCGTGGACTATTGTTTAGGTAGACAAAGTACTCCATTTCCCATGGGGTCGTCAAGTGGCCATCTTGGAAACTTGCCCACATACACTGAGACTCCATTTCCCATCAACCCTCAGGGGCGGCCATCTTGGATATCTGATCAGACATCTCATTCAGTTTTTCCCTTCTATCTTTGCCTGTCTTAGTCCGATTCCGACGTTCCAATTTTAATCGATTCCCCCGATGCCCGCCATTCCTTTTTTACCCACAAATAAAAAATTACCCACAATTCCACTTATTCAGTTTTTCCCCTATGTCTTTGCCATTCTTCATCCGATTCCTACCGTTCCAACTTTAATCGATTCCCCCAAGTCCCGCCATTCCATGGTGGTATCCGCTTTTTTCCCAGAATTTTAAATTTACCCACAATTCCACTTTTTCAGTTTTTCCCTTATATCTTTGCCATTCTTCATCCGATTTCGACCGTTCCTACTTTAATCGATTCTTTAATTGATATCTTTTTTCTTTTTCCCAGAATTCAAAAATTACCCACAAATCCACTTTTTCAGTTTTTCCCTTGTATCTTTGTCATTCCTGCTGCGATTTCAACTGTTCAAACTTTAATCGATTCCTCCAATGCCCGCCCATCCATTTTTACCCACAATTCAAAAATTACCCACAATTCCAATTTTTCAGTTTTTCCCTTGTATCTTTGCCATTCTTCATCCGATTCCAACCGTTCCAACTTTAATCGATTCCCCCAAGTCCCGCCATTCCATGGTGGTATCCATTTTCTTCTTCCCAGAATTCAAAATTTTCCCACAATTCCACTTTTTCAGTTTTTCCCTTATATCCTTGCCATTCTTCATCCGATTCTGACTGTTCTAACTTTAATTGATTCCCCCAATTCCCGCCATTCCACATCATTCAAAACCTCTCCCTTCAGGTGTTTCACCTTCACACGCAATTTCTTCAGGAATTGCACATATTCTAGTTATTATTATTCTTATTCTGCCTGTTTTTTGACGAGTTTCAGCTCATTCCCAGTTTATCCGATTCACACCGTTCCAATTTCACATTATTCCAGTAAAGCGCCCGAAGGGCGTTTCCATTTTTGGAATTCCAAGTATTCACAGTTTTCCCAGAATTCCCGGTTTTCCACCCCAAAAAGTCCCATTGACTAACATTGGGTCATTTTTTGTTTCATTATTACAGCTCTCCCTTTTCATATTTTCAATATTTAACTCATTCATCTCGTTTTAGGGATCCTTCCTATCATTCCAGTAATCAATACATTCCAATATTTTCCCATAATTCCATATTTTTCATCCTTCAAAAATTCATAATTCATTTCCAATGGGAGGGCTTCCCATTCATTCCCAATGGGAGATTAAACATTTCACATTTTGAGCTTTCCTATTTCATATTCATAACATTTAACTCATACATTTCGCCTTATGGCTCATTCCCACTATTGTAACAATTAATAATTTTCAATATTTTCCCATAATTACATATTTTTCATGTATAACAATTCATAATTCATTCCCAGTGGCGGACTTAACATTTTTTATTTAAAGCTTCTCCACTTCACACTCACATTAATCAGTTAATACATTCCCCAATTTCAATACTACTCACATTCACACCTTCCAGTGATTCATAACTATTTTCATATTTTTACCCATAATTCCTCATTCCCATTTTCCTCATCCAAAACTTTGTAACCTTCTATCTTGACCATTCCTGCTCCGATTCCCACCGTTCCAACTTTAATTGATTCCCCTAATGCCCGCCATTCCATTCGTGTATCCATTTTCCTCTTCCCATGATTCAAAAATTACCCACAATTCCACTTATTCCGTTTTTCCCTTCTATCTTTGCCATTCTTCATCCAATTCTGACCGTTCCAACTTTAATCAATTTCCCCAATTCCCGCCATTACATGTTGGTATCTATTTTCCTCTTCCCTGAATTTAAAAAATTACCCACAATTCACCATTTTCAGTTTTTCCCTTCTATCTTCACCATTCTTCATCCGATTCTGACCGTTCCAACTTTAATCAATTCCCCCAATGCCCGCCACTCCATTTTTACCCACAATTCAAAAATTACCCATAATTCCTTTTTTTCAGTTTTTCCCTTCTATCTTTGCCATTCTTCATCCGATTCTGACCGTTCCAACTTTCATCAATTCCCCCGATGCCCGCCACTCCATTTTTACCCACAATTCAAAAATTACCCATAATTCCACTTTTTCAGTTTTTCCCTTCTATCTTTGCCGTTCTTCATCCGATTGCGACCGTTCCAACTTTAAACAATTCCCCCAATTCCCGCCATTACATGGTGGTATCTATTTTTTTTTTACCTGAATTAAAAAATTACCCACAATTCCACTTTTTCAGTTTTTCCCTTCTATCTTTTCCATTCTTCATCCGATTGCGACCGTTCCAACATTAATCAATTCCCCCAATTCCCGCCTTTACAGGGTGGTATCTATTTTCCTCTTCCCTGAGTTCAAAAATTACCCACAATTCCACTTTTTTAGTTTTTCCCTTCTATCTTTGCCATTCTTCATCCAATTCTGACCGTTCCAACTTTAATCAATTCCCCTGATGCCCGCCTCTCCATTTTTACCCACAATTCAAAATTACCCATAATTCCACTTTTTCAGTTTTTCCCTTCTATCTTTGCCATTCTTCATCCGATTCTGACCGTTCCAAGTTTAATCGATTCTTCCAATTCCCGCCATTCCATGGTGGTTTACATTCTTCTCTTCCCAGAATTCAAAGTTTACCCACAATTCCACTTTTTCAGTTTTTCTTTCTATCTTTGCCATTCTTCATCCAATTCCAGCCGTTACAACTTTAATCGATTTCCCCAATTCCCACCATTCCACATCATTCAACACTTTTGCCTTCAGAGGTTACACCTTCACACGCAATTTCTTCAGAAATTGCAAATATTCTAGTTATTATTATTCTACTTCTGCCTGTTTTTCGACATGTTTCAGCTCATTCCCAGTTTATCCGATTCACACCGTTCCAATTTCACATTATTCCAGTTAAGCGCCCGAAGGGCGTTTCCATTTTTGGAATTCCAAGTATTCACAGTTTTCCCAGAATTCCCGGTTTTCCACCCCAAAAAGGCCCATTGACTTACATTGGGTCATTTTTTGTTTCATTATTACAGCTTTCCCTTTTCATATTTTCAATATTTAACTCATTCATCTCGTCTTAGGGATCCTTCCCATCATTCCAGTAATAAATACATTCCAATATTTTCCCATAATTCCATATTTTTCATCCTTCAAAAATTCATAATTCATTTCCAATGGGAGGGCTTCCCATTCATTCCCAATGGGAGAATAAACATTTCACATTTTGAGCTTTCCTATTTCATATTCATAACATTTAACTCATACATTTCGACTTATGGCTCATTCCCACTATTGTAACAGTTAATAATTAATAATATATTCCCATAATTCCATATTTCTCATGTATAACAATTCATAATTCATTTCCAGTGGTGGATTTAACATTTTTTACTTGTAGCTTCTCCACTTCACACTCACATTAATCAGTTAATACATTACCCAATATCAATACTACTCATATTCACACCTTCCAATAATTCATAACTACGTATTTTCATATTTTTACCCATAATTCCTTATTCCCATTTTCCTCACCAAAACTGTGTAACCTTCTATCTTTGCCATTCCTGCTCCGATTCCCACCGTTCCAACTTTAATCGATTCCCCCAATTCCCACCATTCCATTCGTTTACCCCCTTTCCTCTTCCCATGATTCAAAAATTACCCACAATTCCACTTATTCAGTTTTTCCCTTCTATCTTTGCCATTCTTCATCCGATTCTGACCGTTCCAACTTTAATCAATTTTCCCAATTCCCGCCATTACATGTTGGTATCTATTTTCCTCTTCCCTCAATTCAAAAATTACCCACATTTCCACATTTTCAGTTTTTCCCTTCTATCTTCACCATTCTTCATCCGATTCTGACCGTTCCAACTTTAATCAATTCCCCCAATGACCGCCACTCCATTTTTACCCACAATTAAAAAATTATCCACAATTCCACTTTTTCAGTTTTTCCCTTCTATCTTTACCATTCTCCATCCGATTCTAAACGTTACAACTTTAATCAATTCCCCCGATGCCCGCCACTCCATTTTTACCCACAATTCAAAAATTACCCATAATTCCACTTTGTCAGTTTTTCCCTTCTTTCTTTGCCATCCTTCATCCGATTCCTACCGTTCCAACTTTAATCAATTCCCCCAAGTCCCGCCATTCCATGATGGTATATCCACTTTCTTCTTCCCAGAATTTAAAATTTACCCATAATTCCACTTCTTCAGTTTTTCCCTTATATCTTTGCCATTCTTCACCCAATTCCGACCTTTCCAACTTTAATCAGTTCCCCCAATGCCTGCCCATCCATTTTTACCCACAATTCAAAAATTACCCACAATTCCCCTTTTTCAGTTTTTCCCTTCTATCTTTGCCATTCTTCATCCGTTTCTGACCGTTCCAATTTTAATTGATTCCCCCAATTCCCGCCATTCCATTTTTACCCAAATTTAAAAATTTACCCACAATTCCACTTTGTCAGTTTTTCCCTTATATCTTTGCCATTCTTCGTCCGATTCCAACCGTTCCAGTTTTGATTGATTCCCCCATGTCCTGCCATTTCATGGTTATATCCATTTTCTTCTTCCCAGAATTCAAAATTTTCCCACATTTCCACTTTTTCAGTTTTTCCCTTCTATCTTTGCCATTCTTCATCCGATTCCAACCGTTCCAACTTTAATCGATTCCCCCAATGCCCGCCATTCCATTTTTACCCACATTTAAAAATTTACCCACAATTCCACTTTGTCAGTTTTTCCCTTATATTTTTGCCATTCTTCATCCGATTCCGACGGTTCCAACTTTAATCGATTCCCCCAAGTCCCGGCATTCCATGGTGGTATACATATTCTTATTCCCTGAATTCAAAATTGACCCACAATTCCAATTTTTTTGTTTTTCCCTTATATCCTTGCCATTCTTAATCCGATTCCGACTGTTCCAACTTTAATTGATTCTCCCAATTCCCGCCATTCCACATCATTCAACACCTCTCCCTTCAGGTGTTTCACCTTCACACGCAATTTCTTCCGGAATTGCAAATATTCTAGTTTTTTTATGTTTTTGTTTTTATTCTTTGGAGCTGCCAAATGCGTTGTAATTTTTTGTCAATATTAAGGATGTTTTTTGGGTTGTTTTCCTGCATTATTACTACACTACAAATCAGTCAGAATTCATGCCTTTGACAAATAGTTGAGATAAACACTTTCTTGACTTATCATTTACTATCATAGATGATCCATTTACATATCTAGGGTTTAAAATACCCTGAAACCCCAAACATTTATTCAATCTCAACTTTGATGATATGATCATGATGCTGAAAAATACCATAGAGAAATGCGCATAAATGCTATCAAGATGTTGACCTTCCCAAAGTTCTTATACCAATTTTAAACCTGCCACTCTTTATCATTTAAAAGTTTTTCAAACAGTTGGACTCCATAATCCTTCCACTACAGGACACCCAGAATAATCAAAAGACATCTGCAGAAACCCACCGAAGAGGGAGGATTCGGCCTCCCCATTTTTAAGATCTATTATTGGGCTGCTAATGCCAGGGCCCTCCTGTACTGGCAGTGAAGTCAGTCAACTGAGATGCCGAGTAATTCCTCTCAATGGCTTAACATCGAAGCTTCCACTGTGTAAAGGACTCCTCTTTATGTACATTACTTTTTACTAAGACGGTCTCTTTTCAAAATCTGATTGGCGACAGCTATGTAATAAAAAACTACCTCAGAATCCTGAGACAGATAAGTGCCAACAAGTTGCCAGCTTTGCCCGAACATACTCCCATCTGCTATTACCACTCTTTCCCACCAAGTGTTTGCAGATTGGAAAAAGGGCACACTTGTGACCCTTTAAGACATCTATATAGACAAAGTGTTTTACCTCATTCATAGAGCTGAAAACTAAATTTGTACTACCCAAATTCCATTACTTTAGATATCCCCAAATTAGACATTACCCCAAAGTTGCAGTCCTAAGCTTCAAAAATATGCCTAGGACCTGCCCTTTCAATGATCTCTTGCTGACCCCACCAGATTCTAGACACATGATATCCAGATTTGTTAAAACAGTTTTCTCCCACAATATCCACACATCATCTTAAAGAGATTTGGTCAAATTAGTTACTCACAAATGCTCCTTTCATGTTAGACACAGACTCATTAAATTTAAAGTCATTCATTGCTTACATTTTTTGGTCATGCCCTCAGTTGTATAGGTTTTGGTTGGAAATATTCCATTGGTTCAGTGCATCATAGGAGAACAAAATAAGCCCTGATCCGGAATTGTCCCTCTTTGGTTACTCAGAGCGTCCTCTCAACCTCTAGTCAGCCATACCACTAGCTTTAATGCTTGGCAGGGTGGCAGCAAAAAAGATGATTCTCTTAAACTCAAAATTCCCTAAACCTCCATGCTTCAAGAAAGGGCTCAACAAAATGATTAATATTATTCAATTGGAAAAGATATTCTTTCACAGAACCAATGCTCAAGATAAATTCTCGGACATTTGGGACCCATTCATGGACCACCTTAAAGACTGATACTTGCTCTCATTGTCTGTACTGTGTTATGCTTGCAACATCTGTTCAGCTAAATGCCTTGGTGGTAAAATGATACTATACATATGCACAACCCATTTCTTTTATTTGGCAGATCCAAACTATGTGTTTTTGTTGTAGATTTTGTTGTTTGTTTGCCAGATTTTTCAAAATGGTTCTCAAATGACAGTATGAATGCTGCATATGTTAAGAATTGGGTGAGAAACTCAATGCCATTTCACACAGGTAAACAATACATTAGGGTGTGAAAAGCTGATGCTTTTGTCATGAAATATTACACCCTGGGGGTAGGATGACAAAGAGCTTGATTTTACTTGTAATAAAAAAAAAAAGTGCTTGACTTTTTGAATGTTAATACTGCCAAGGATCAGCTTAATTAGTCGTGGCAGCCAAGATCGTGGTTGCGATAAATTGTGCAGCCCTACTCTTGAATTTAAACCTATTAAAGGGAGTATGTCATTTTTCACATGCACCTGCGGGAGCCTTAGGGGCATTACAATAAATGCAGCAATACACACTCCTGCTCCGGGTGTCAGTACCTATAAGAGACATGGTAACCTCCTGAGGAGTGCCACCTCCCATGTAATAGAATTTAAAGAAAACTATTCCTACGATTATATTTAAAACATACTGTTGGTCGTTAAGAACACATTTGTAGGATTTTTAAATTTATAATAATTTTATTTATTCATTTTTAATAAAAACCCGTCGAAATCTTACATATTGTCACTTTAAGACTGACTGACAAGCTTCAAAGCTTCTTTTCAATGCCTTTCACGCCGCAAGCACCACATGTGGAGGATTAGTGTAATGACCCTGTTTTGGTAGCAAACACAACCTCTGTACTTTAAGCAACTATTGAAATAATTTCTGCCATAATTTCAGGAAAAAAACTGTAACAGATGATGTGTTAGAAAATGGGAGTAAGACCACCCGCATAGGTAAAGAAGGTTTTAACCAAACCAAATTGGGGCCCTAGAATGTGTTTCCTTAACTATAAAGAGAAATACAATGTTACCCAAACATAAGATGAATAATTTATCTACTGTATGTCATGTAATTTAGGGGGAACTCCTGAAGATGTTAAAGCAGATGAAACTGATTTTGGACTTGGGTTACCCTCCCATCTTTCTCAACACCATAGAGAGTCGTTACAGGTTGACCCAGAGGTACTTATACACACACTTTTACCATAGAAATTAACATATGTCTTTTAAAATCATCTCTTCTGTCTGTCTTAGTTGATTATAGAACGTTCCTATGTGTCTGGGGAATTCTTCAACCTGTATCTCCATCAAAATTACCTGGATTTCTTCTCTGAGATGGAAGACGTTGATAAAACCAGCGCCTACATGTCTGACGCTGACATCCTCACATCTGACTGGATGGTTAGCCTTTGCATAGACGTTTTAAAAAAAAAACTACCAAAAATGAATAGATTCACAGTCTAACAATAAAAATGGATCAAAAAAGATGATATTTAGAGTAAAAAGCTGGGTCTGCACTTTCAATGTGAAATAAGACTCATGTGTTTGTCTGGATCTGCTTCATTGCTGGACTGTTCTGTTCTCAGAATAGTAATACTATGGTGAGATATGGGTCTTCAGTGGCCACAAGAGGGCTTCTTCACTCCAATTCTCAGCAAGTAGCTGTTGGCTTCAGACCACTGCACAAACCCAACTGGTTGCTGGTCAGCAAGAAGGTAGGACATTAGCAATTCATATCAACTGTGGTTCACCAAACTACAAACATATACATCTACTGTATTTAAATCCCTGTTATTTGAGCACATGCCTGAAGAATGTAAAACCCTGACTGTGTTTCAATAAAAGACTCAAAGGGCACAAAATTGCAAACTGGTGTAGCTTCAAACATAAAGAAACCAAGTAATATGCAAAGTAACCATATTGAATGTAGATATTGTTTGTTATCATATGCGCTATTGGGCCTGAGCACTCCAGTTCAAGTCTGTCATTGTGCTTTTGCCCAATAAATGTGTCAGGCCAGCCTGAATTCGAAGTCAAGTCAGCTGTTCCAACGATTGCTGCCAAGGACCACTTATCAAATAAAACCTATGTAGGAATTGATAACCATGTACAACAGTGGTTTTTGTGTCATGGACTGGTTAAGAAAAGTAGGCTACATTCTTTTTTACAGACCGGCAACCATTGGGGGTGCTTTTAAATTGCCAGTTTTAAAGCATTCTCACAGAAAATAAGTCCCAACCGTTACTTTTCAATTTGATCAGTTAACGTAACACATCATTTTAGTAACAGGGAACATATCATCATGAGGGTTGTGGATTTCGGTAGGTGGGCGGAGTCCACCCTGAACAGGTTGCCAGCCAATCACAGGGCACACAAACAACCATTTGCACATGCAAACACACCTAAATGCTATTTACTTTCCCTAAAATATTTTGAAATGTGGGAGGAAACCGGAGTGACCACAGATAACACATAGAACATGCAACATCTACACAAAGCCTGTAGCCGGAACCAAACGCATGACCGCTCCATGTGAGGCAGATGTCCTCACCAATCTACCACTGTGACACCCTACATTTAAATCAATTAATAAAACCATGAAGGGCAACTTTGTGAAACAGTGGTTAGCACATCCTCCCTCACAGTTCAGGGCCCCGAGTTCAAATCCACCTCGCTCGCCTTTCTTGTGTGGAGCTTGCATGTTCTCCATGAGCCCACGTGGGTTCTCTCTGAGCACACTCCAAAAACATGCATGGCAGGTGTACTGGACATAAAAGATTTTCATAAAGTGTGATTGGGTGTGTGAATGGTTGTTCTCTCTGTACGCTGCAATTGGCTAGCAACCAGTTCAGGTTGTGCCCCACCTACTGCCCGAAGTCAGCTGGAATGGGCACCAGCACGCTTTTGAAACTAGAGGGTTGAGTGCATGGAATGAAACAATATTAACTTCATCCTATCCCAGCTGGCTTCGGGCATTCATTTTAAACATTTACACTCAACAAAAATACAAACGCAACACTTTTGTTTTTGCTCCCATTTTTCATGAGATGGACTTACAGATCTAAAAATCATTCCGGATACACAATATTACCATTTATCTCAAACATTGTTCCTTAATCTGCTTAATTGTGTGATATTGAGCACTTCTGCTCATGCATTGAATGTTAATTTCTCCACCATAAGCCGTCTCCAAAGGGTTCGAGGTAAACCTGCTGGATGTGGACGTCCTGGGCTGGTGTGGTTATACATGCTCTCCAAAAATGCAACTTGAAGTGCTTTGTAGTTGAATCAGACAGATGAGAAGGTTTTTTTATGTTGCACACCCCGCAGATGAAATTTTTATTTTCATTTTTTATGAAACTTTTTTATTTGTGAAAATGCAGATAAGTAAATTTGATTCTACAGTGTGCAATGTAAATAAAAATTTGTATTCTCATTCGTGTGGTTCAACTGCACTGTGTCTCGAATTGCATATTATTTATGAAGCGCATATAAGTTTGATTTTATTTAGTTTCATTTCAGAATGCATGTCTTGACATAAATGCAACATCAAATTTGACGGGGAAAATGATCGAAAAAGAAAGTAAAATAATGAACCTTAGCTTTTCTTGCTGTTTGCTACATAAATTTGATTCATTCTGAATTTGAAACTTTAGTTGTGACTTTTTAAACTTTTCAGTGAATAAAAAAAATAAAAACACATATACATGGATAGCTCTCAAGCCACTGAACATTAAGACTGGTTAAATAAAATATATATAAATTATATCACAACTCAAAAGCCATTGACCATCTTGGTTGAAAATGTTTTAGGGGGATTATTTCAGTATCTGTCTAAAAAAAATTCTAGCACACAGAGACGAACAACCATTCAAGCACTGAATCACTTTTAAGGAGAATTTAATATGTCCAATACACCTGCCATGCATGTTTTTGGAGTGTTGGAGGAAGCCTTGTTGTATTGCACATCTCTAAATACAAATCATAATTAGCCTGATGTTGTTCTTATTAGCATCGGGAAGGCTGCCTGGCTGCTCAGTGCTTGTTTCGCCACTTCTGTTTGACACATATCAGCCTTCAAACTGAGTTGCTACCATATTTGGCCAAATTCATCAACCCCTTGAGGAATCCAGGTAACATACACACACACACACATTTGTGACTGATTGATAGAACAAGTTGCAGCAATCAAGCAATCACATTTTTTTGTATAGCCCTAAATCACCGAAGTCTCAAAGAGCTTCACAGATGAAAAGAGGTCATGTCGAGACTTCTTTCGAAAAAAGAAGTCATACAGAGACATCTTTTCGGTGTAAGGTACACAACAGCATCCTCTGTGAAAGCTCCCAGAAAGGGAAGGAAAAACTCAAAAAACCCAATTAGGGTAAAATCAGAAACCTCCAGAAGGGACCACAGGTGGGAGGAGCCCCCTTCCAGGCCCACAGGTTGAAGTGGATGTTGCATGTACCAAATACAGACAAATAGATACACATTACAGACAAGTACAGGTAAACAATAGAGATTACAGAAAACATATTGTGCTATAAAGTGCAATGATGACTTGATAGCAGGCAAAGCCATTGGGAAGGAACCTTCCCACAGTCCAACCAAGTGGACCGCAGACGGTCCCCTTTTAAAGGGACTGTATTATGTAATCCTAAACTTTCCACAGTTTGCGTTAAGGTCACATAACTGTATATGATTGTATATAACCTTTGGCACAATGGTGATTTGATTATCTAGGGTTAGGGTAACTAATGAAAACTAATGAATGTTCAGGAGGCATCCATACCCAAGCCACATCAACTGTCTCATCTCAACATGAAGGAACAGCGGCTCTTAGTCTTTCTCAGATGATCAAACTTATCAAAGTTGGCTCTAAGGTCCCCCACATACCAATCTGACATCAAGAGTCTGAACATCAATATGTGCTGTCAACTTGTAGTGAATCGCCTTTGAAAAGATGGCCTTGACAACAGGGAGTTGTGCAGGCATTTTCATCTGATTGAGCATGTTGAATTAGGTTGGGTTGTGGGGACAAACAGTCACTCTCACTGGTTGTTAACTAGAGTTGGTGCACGAGATGAGAGCGGAAACACGCAAAGAAGTCTCTGGAAATGCACATTTTTTATTTTGTAATTTATTTACATCTTTTGTGGATTTTGAGAACATGGCCACTAGGATGAAAGTAAGTGAAGAGGAATTCATCAGCATGTACTTCTCTCAGGTGAGATAGAAGATAGCGGAAACTTCAGCAGAAACCAACCCTAATTGTTTTGTTGTTCATGCCCAGCAAATGTTATTGGCTCTTTTTGTTCGCATCAATCTTACGTCAGCCAGCAGGGGGGGATAAAACCATGCTAGGAGAAACTGTAAACTGAATGCTTTTCTTTTCACTTGTTTGCTTTTTTTGAGTGTGTGTGTGTGTGTGTGGGGGGGGGGGGGTAATTTTGAATACTTACCGCTAAGACTAATCCCCTTTCCAAGATGAATATAGGATCGTTTTAATTGATTAGCCATTTTGTTTGCTGTTATACACTACTTATTCATTAATTTAAGTGAATGACCCTCAGATTGTTCCAGTGTCCCAGCATCCAGGGAAATCCTGCTTCTCTGTGGATGACCCAAAATTCAGCATACTTCTGATGAAAACATTGACACCTTCCTCCATAAACTAAACCCGGTGCAGAGTCCGCATTACAGTAGAGGCCACACCGATCCGCCTGTCGATCTCCTGTTCCATCCTACCCTCACTCGTGAACAAGACCCCGAGATACTTGAACTCCTCCACTTAGGGCAGGACCTCATCCCCGACCCAGAGAGGGCATTCCACCCTTTTCCGATTTAGGACCATGGTCTCAGATTTGGAGGTGCTGATCTTCAGCCAAGGCACTTCACACTTAGCTGCGAACCGCTGTCAGTTGAAGGTCACGGCCTGAAAAAGCCAACGGCACCACGTCATCAGCAAAAAGCAGCGGTGCAATACTGATGCTCCCAAACCTGACCCCCTCAAGACTTCGGCTGCGCCTAGAAATTCTGTCCATGAAAGTAATGAACAGAATTGGTCACAAAGGGCAGCCTTGGTATAGTCCAACCTTCACCAGAAATTAATTTGACTTACTGCCGGAAATATGGACCAAACTGTGACATCGGACAGGGACCGAACAGCCCATATTAGGGCGTTCCCCATACTTCCGAAGCACCCCCCACAGAGATACCCGAGGGACACGATCTAACGCCTTCTCCAAGTCCACAAAGCACATGTAGACTGGTTGGGCGAACTCCCATGCACCCTCAAGGATCCTGACAAGGGTGTAGAGCTGGTGCACTGTTCCACGGCCAGGACGAAAACCACACTGCTCCTCCTGAGACTTGACTTCCTGACGGACCCACCTCTCCAGCACCCCTGAATAGACCTTACCGGGGAGGCTGAGGAGTGTGATTCCTCTTTCGTTGGAACCCACCCTCTGGTCCCCCTTCTTATAAAGGGGGACCACCACCCCAGTCTGCCAATCTACGGACACTGTCCCTGATGTTTATGCAATGTTGCAGAGGTGTATCAGCCAGGACAGCCCACATCCAGAGCCTTCAGGAACTCCAGGCGTATCTCATCCACCCCTAGGGCCTTTCCACCAAGGAGTTTTTTGACCACCTCAATGACTTCAGGCCTACAGATGTGAGATCCCACCTCAGAGACTGAAGACTCTGCTTCCTCAGAAGCAGAATTGAGGAGGTCTTCGAAGTATTCTGCCCACGATTCACAACGTCCTGGGTTGAGGTCAGCAGTGCCCCATCTCCACTCCACACAGTGTTAATGGTTCACTGCTTCAACCTCCTAAGACGTGAGATGGTGGACCAGAATTTCCTCGAAGCCGTCAGGAAGTCGTTTTCCATGGCCTCCCCAAATTCTTTCCACATTCAAGTTTTTGCCTTGGCGATCTCTGAACCTGCACTCTGCTTGGCCAGCCGGTACCTGTCAGCTGCTTCTGGAGTCCCACAGGCCAAAAAGGCCTGATAGGACTCCTTCAGTTTGACGAAATCCCTTACCGCTGGCGTCCACCAGCAGATTCAGGGTTTGCCGCCATGACAGGCACAGACCACCATAGGGCCACAACTCCGATCAGCCACCTCGACAAAGGGGGTGTGGAACATGGTCCACTCGGGCTCAATGTTCCCTGCCTCCCCCGGGACATAGGAGAAATTGAGCCAGAGGTGAGCGTTGAAGCTCCTTTTGACAGGGGACTCTGCCAGATGTACCCAGGAGGCCGTCACGATACACTTGGGTCTGCCAGGTCTGGCTGGCATCCTCCCCCACCATCAGAGCCAATACACCTCCAGTTGGTGATCAGTTGACAGCTCCGCCCCTCTCTTCACCCGAGTGTCCAAAACATGTGGCCGCAAGGCCGGTGATACAATCACAAAGTCGATCATTGAACTGCCTTGGATGTCCTGGTGCCAAGTGCACATACGGACACCCTTATGTTTGAACATGGTATTATTGACAATCTGTCATGAGCACAGAAATCCAATAACATAACACCACTCGGGTTCGGATTGGGGGGGCCGTTCCTCCCAACCACACCCCTCCAGGTCTCACTGTCATTGCCCACATGAGCATTGAAGTCCCCCAGCAAAATGAGGGAGTCCCCTGAGGGAGCGCTTTCCATCACACCCTCCAGGGACTCAAAAAAAGGTGGGTACTCTGAACTGTTGTTTGGTGCATAAGCACCACGGTCAGGACCCATCCCCTCACCTGAAGGCGGAGGCTACCCTCTCGTCCACTGGATGTAAACCCCAATGTGCAGGTGCTGAGCTGGGGGGCAATAAGAATGCCCACACCTGCTCTGCGCCTCTCACTGCGGGCACCTCCAGAGTGGAAGAGAGTCCAACCCCTCTCGAGAGGACTGATACCAGAGCCCAAGCTATATGCGGAAGCGAGTCCGACTATATCTAGTCTGAATTTCTTGGCCTCGCACACCAGCTTAGGCTCCTTCCCTGCCAGAGTGGTGACATTCTATGTCCTAAGAGCCAGCCATTCTATGTCCCAAGAGCTAGCTTCTGTAGCCGTGGATCTGTGCGCCAAAGTCCCCACCTTTGGCCACCAGTGTTTCCTCTAAGCTGCGCGCATGCGCACTGCTCGCACGTTCTCAGCGCACAAGAAAATTTATGCTGCGCATAAAACATAAAGCAATATAAACATATTAAATAGTATCTAATATTAGACCTCATCTGATTAATTAGCTGTGGACCAATAATATTGTTTTCTGTATCATTTTGCATTGTGACAGCGAGTGACAAGTGTCCAGTCAATTATTCGATAAGTTTCACTTCTACTATTCATCCAATTAAACACACTGACAGAAACGTTCTCTGCATATACTCCATGTGCAGGTTAGCTAGCTAACAACACTGTGGAGTTAAAAGATACAAATGCTAACCTACGGTAAACGAACGAGCAGCGACACATCCACTCACCCAGCGAAAGTAATAAAGAAGTGTGCTTCTTTTAAGATGGAATGGCTGTCGGAGTTTATCCAAATCGAAGAACAAGTGGTGAAAGTGGGTTCATTTTTTTTCTTTTCCACAACTTGAGACTCGTTCATTGCCATGGTGCAATATACAACACACTGTCAGGTCTAAAACACTTATTGCTAAGATGTAAAAATAACAAACTTGTTAAAAATGAACAAAAACAGTTATGATTAGTTTGGCAACATTGTACAAGTTGAGACTTCTGGCCGCCTGGTTTACTCGTATGCTTGCCCAGGTTCAAATACAATAAATAAAATAAAAAATGCCACAGCTCTATCTTTGATTCAATAAAACATCAATTTCTTTCCATAGTAGTTCCAAAGCTCTTCAAACAAAGATTCTTCAAATAAAAGGCAAACATTACGGTCAAGGAACAGTGTTCTCTAATCTGCAATCAATCTCAACTGTCCCCTGTGATGCATGCCCCAAGGCTCTTAACACTAGACGTTCCAGCATTTGGCTCGACTATCTATAAAGACCACCGGGTGCCAATTGGCACCAAGGAGTTTAGCTAACACCCTAAATCACCTGTGAACGTTTAACTGTTATGTAAATTGAAAAAAAGAGGTTGCACACTCACTTTATTTTGTTGGTGGAGCAGCAGACATGCAAATTGGGGCAATTATGTGGGTGTGGAAGAGCATGCACAGACCCATCTTTTGAAAATTTCATTCAAGATCAGAAAAAACTTATCTTCTTGAGAGAGCAACACACACGTTTTTCCTCAGATGGTGAGATTAGTCTTCTCCATCTGAGTCATTGTGAATTTACTTCACTCAAGATCATTTCCAATGCCTGTTGAGCATTGAGTCTTCTCTGCATTTTGTGTTCTATAGGAGTTTGCACACCCCAGAATTCTTGAGAATTCACAATAGTGATGCAGTCTGCACCCACAGGCCAATTCAATAGATAGGTCAATTTGCATGTGTTTACACCCGGTTGCAAATGCGAACAAGTCGTCTGCTTACTACATGAACAACCCCCAACAATCTTGTTTTTATGTCTCTTACTGTGCTGCAGTTAGTCGCAAGCAAGGGAAATCTGCATTTGTACAAGCTTATGGAATGATAATGTGAATCATTATAGCATCATACAAAGGCAACCTTATCTAGATGCAAACATGACCGAAAACAAAAGTCACTAAGAGATTTTTTTTTTTTTTTTTAATTGAATCTGCATCTGTGCTATTTATGGATGATTATGTTGACACATTGTGATTGAAACCACATTTGCCTGGGTGTGTGGATATGAAAAAGTCTCACTGGCTTCTGGACACACCCAGAACATGCTCACACATTTTTTGACTTTTTGTTTTGTGTTTTTCTACTCATGCTGCATTTTACTTCTTGTGTGTTTGGCTGTATTTGTAACGAACTGTATATTTTGTGTACAATAAACTAAAGAATTCTTATCTTGAAGTTTTCAACAGAGGGGTCTGTGCAAGCTTTTCAACCCCCACTGAAAAACACATCTCAGAAACCCCACACAGGATGTCCAAAAACGACCACATTTGCCTGCATGATGCTCCCCCTAACTAGATGAAGTTGGTGTGCAACTTCTCTTCTGTTGAATTTACATAACAAAGTTAGCCATTCACAGGTGATTGAGGTTGCGAGCTATAATCCTTGGTGTCATTTGGCACTCCGGTGGTTTTTATAGGTAGAAGTGCCAAATGGCACCACTCTGGTCTCTGGG
Source organism: Hippichthys cyanospilos (assembly GCF_059441005.1). Lineage (NCBI taxonomy): Eukaryota > Metazoa > Chordata > Actinopteri > Syngnathiformes > Syngnathidae > Hippichthys > Hippichthys cyanospilos. The sequence continues at coordinate 36,347,776 of NC_142369.1, read as the reverse complement.
AACTTTTGTCAAACTAGAACATATCATTGACAATTTCCTTCTCTTTTATCCATAATAGAAGAAGCCTCTCCATTTTGTTGTCAACCGAGGTCTGTCCCCCGGCAAGGAAAGTCTTGCCCTTAGAAGATTGCCGAGCGGTTATGGCCATACTCACGAGCAAGGTTAACTATGCGTGCGCCTCCTTCGTTTTTTTATTTTTTTATTATCTCCTGCTTCGTTTCTATTGTCATCATCCTCTTACTTCTTCCTTTACCGCCACTAGCAATTTTAGCAGCCACGTCTAACAGACAAAGTTTGTGATATTGTCAGTTGTGCTGCAGGAAATTATCCCCCCGGTCCGCTGTCTAAATTTACGGCATTGACTGTGCCGGCCAATAGTATATCTGCATCTCCGTGAGTGAGACCGGGACTGTGACCTTAATTGACCAATTGCATATCGTCATCTCCGTGACTGACTCCGTGACTGACACCGTGACTGAAACAGTGACTGTGACATTGTAAGAGCAATAGCGTTCAGCGTTGCCGTGACAACGATTGTTCGTAAGATGAAAGGTTTGTGCGTAAGAACTGGACAAAAAAACGCCGCGGTCCACGCTCGTAAGTGGAAAAGTTCGTAAGAAAGGGAGTTCGTAAACCGGGGACCCACTGTATTATAAGGGCAGTAATGTAAATGTCCATTGGGCAGTGAGTCAAAACAACCAACAAACAAATAACTTTCTCACTCTTGGCCATTAAAAAAACCTGAATTAACTCTCTTTTTGGGATCAAAACCAATAATTATTCCAAATGCTGTGAATTGGCTCCTACAAACATGTCCATCATAAATGCATCGTCCTCCCGTATTGTTCCTGGATGACTCTTTTCACCTCAGCTATCCCCTCAAAAATGACGGGAAAAGTACCCAGAAACACATCACCGGTCCACACATTTAAAAGTTGTTGGACATCATTACGTCATGCAATTCACATGACATCCTGGAGTTCACTGGCTTATGCTGCGTTCAGATGGAGCTCGTCGTTTACGCTCTACGCGATTCGTTTTGTCTCGAGGTCAAGATGAGGTTCACTTTTCCACGCAACAGTATCACGCGAGGGAAGGGGAGTGAGCCTGCTGTGCAGTTTACAGTGGATCCGGAAACGAGAGCATTGCTGAGAACGTTCACTTTTCCGGGATATGGCAGAGCCAATATTTTCTCCTGCAGCACCTTTATTATTCTTTTTTTACACTGCGTGTCCCTTGCTTTCACAACAATACTTGTCTGCCAAAAACAAAAAGTTTCAATGTCGCAATCAAGTGGCCAATACTGTGCTAAATACTGTACTGTCAGTGCTGCATTATCGTTAGCTTAGCACAGTAACTACGTTTCAACAGCTGTTTAAAAAAGGAAGCAAACGCTGCACATATCAGTTGTCCCAAGTTCTCCCTTCTGCCTTTCTACAAGCCAGGTGAGTGCTCTTGCTTGGCTCTGTTTTGTATTGAAAGCTCAGCTGGCCGTGTTGGATAGCTCCCGGTGACCGCAAAGCAGCCGATATGACTCCTTCCTGCCCCCTGCTTGAGACGTTGAACTTCCCAAAGCTGATTGACTTACGCGACGCGACACGCGCAAAAAGTTCAATTTTTTGGAACTTCTTGCGTCACACATAATTACGCGCCGTGCGTCGCTCCATCGTGTCCATCGCGTCGAGCGACGCGTCATCGCGCCCGTCGCGCGATCTCCATTGACTACAATACAAAACTGTACACTCTTCGTGCTCCATCTTAATGCGGCATTAGTCCTTGCCGCAGCTAGGCCCCTTATCATGCTTTACATGATATTCTAGTGTTCTAGTGTTACTTTACCAAACATTATAGGTGATGGTCAAAATTTGTCACATTTGTGTGACAAGGTAAACATTCTGCTTCAGGCCTTCACAAGAATGATACACAGCCCTGAGAGCCAGCCAACATGCTTCAGTAAACAAAAAGGAAGACATGGGATGTGCATGCTTAGACATATAAAAGGTGAGATGAGAAAGCTATTACCTGTGTTGTTCCTGCAGTTTGTCTCACCACCTAGCAAGACAAGTTATTGCTTCTCCACTAGCTGGTATCTTAGCAATAGGTTGCGCTAGAGTCACGTGCTCTTTTCTGTTAGAATGACTGAAGATTTTAGCCTCAGTATGAAACACAACTGTTTTGTCTGCTAGCTGATGACCACATTGAAGTGTGCGTCAAGCCATGTCACATTTTGGAGCCACTTTTTAGGGAGGAAAAAAAAGTTCAGCTCACGCTTGGTTGTCATGGATGAAAGGTAAATAGGCACACAAATGCACGAATTGAAACATTCGGCTTTACGCATCGGTGATTTCTTTTGCGCATGTGACATTTCTGTGCACATCTGTATACAAATTCGAACAAAAAGTACAATGATTTACAAATTTTCTTCAGCCTATTTTCAGCTGACTGCTAAGGCAAGATATTTAATGATTAAAGACTTGTGTTTTTGTGCAATAATTTGACAATTTGAAAATTAATGCCTGCAACATGTTTCAAAAAGTTAGGACAGGCAACAAAAGGGAAGGAAATTTGATGAATGCTTGAAGAACACTTTGGCAAATACCACTGGCAAACAGGATAGGCTATACAAGGAGCATGCCAAAAACATTTGAGCAACTGTGTGAAAAAAAAAAATAGTCCAATAGTTTAGGAGCAATGTTTCTCAATTTTGAATTGTGAGCAATTTAGTGATACCCATAGGGATAATTTAGGGATATTGTACACCCAAAGCTGTAGAGAATGTGGAGAACTTTCTAGATGGCAGTACCGAGGCTGAAAACCAAGAATGAATGCTTGTGACCCTCGATCAATCAGGCAGCACTGCATTAAAACCAAACATCACTATGTAAAGGATATTATGGCATGTGCTCAAGAATACTTTAGGATCCCGTTGTCAGGTAACACAGTTTGTCGCTCAACAACAACAACATGTTAAAACACCGGCGCCTTCTCTGGGCCCCAACTCATTTGAAATGTATGGATCCAAGTTGCAAAGTGTGATATGGTCCAATGAGACTGCATTTCAATTGGTTTTTGTAAATCATGGAGGTTATGCACTCTGGGTAAAAGAGGCAAACGACCATTCAAAATATAACCAGGTCAATATTTTGCAGTACTCACACTAATTTGGCATCACAAAGGCACAAAACAATAAAAGCTGCTGTAACTCGACCAATCTACTCAAAATTTCCCAAATTTATCGAGAGCCCAGTCCTGAAGACAGCTACAAATTCACTTTTTATCATTGCACTAGCTAGCACCACCCAGCAAGAGCAAAAGATTTCACCATTTCACATTTTCATTTCCTGTGCTCGTTGAAAAAACGGAGCGGCCCTGGCTCAGGTGGTAAGTGGGTCATTCAGTGATTGCTTGGCATCGTCGGGTGTTGGAATCCCACTCTGAGACGTGTCGTTGTGTCCTGGCAAGACACCTCACCCATCTTGCCTCCAGTCGGAGGGGCTGCTTACACAATATGGTAGCCTGGCCTCCGTCAGTCTCCCCCAGAACATAACAGCTGTGGCTACATTATTTGGTTTACCACCACTGGGGTGTGAGTGCGTTAAATGAGTAAATGAGTTGTCAGTGTTTTGAGTACCTGGGGCAGGTAGAAAAGTCCTATATAAGAGAAAAGTCCATTTACCTTATAACTGAAAGTTTGACAGGAAAGCCGCTAGACGTGGATCATGAATGATTCCAATGATTCCAAAGTGTCGATAATGGCCGTGGCCTATAAACAGCACTGCAAATTCTGATATTTTGCTGCAACAGTAAAAGCTGCTGTAAATTGATGCACATTACCCTATTGTCTATTTGTTAAGAGTCCAGTCCTGAATACATCGAACTCGTATTTTTCATCAAAGTGTTACAGCCAACTAGTGGCAGCAAAATCTATTTTTTTTAACGGTTTTATGTGTTGTGTCGATCCCAATGAAGGCCAATAACTTAAAATAGTCAGAAAAGCCTCAAGATGCCTCATGCCCTACACCAAATGTTACGACGATCCTTAATAGGCGTGGTCCGAAGATTTAAAAAAAAAAAAAAAGCTAGACCTAGATGATCTGACCTTCTGAAATTTCACACATTAGATGAGAGTCTAGTCCTGAATATATCTACAAACTTTTTTCTTGAAGTGCTAGCGCCACCTAGTGACAGTAAAAAGTGGTACATTTAACTTTTTTATGTGTTGTGTTGAGGCTGTTAATCAAATATACAGTAACTGAGAATTAGTCAGGAAAGCCACTTTATTGAAATCTATCACAGGGCTGTCATCATACCTAGTGATATTCAAAATTCAAACTCTTTATTGTCATGTGTACAGTGTAGAAGTATTTCTCTGTCCAGTGAAATTCTTACTTTTCTTTCCACAACAATGTTGTAAAGAAAAGAACAAGTACCAATACTAAGTTGAGTCAAAAACAAGGCATAAACAACACATAACGAGCAGAGCACACGTATGAAGCATGGGTAGGTTATGTACAGATACCTACACTAATGTGCAAGTGTGCATGGTGAATAAAATAAAGTGAATGTGCGCAAGGTATATAGGTTAGGTATCGCTATATAAGTAGTGTGCAAAGGAATAGCATAAAAGGTCCAAAACAAAAGTCGAAAATAAGGTACATGGACTTAGGATATTCACAGTTGGATGAGATGATGTAAGAGTGACATAAAAGTGATGATTATTATTATTATTATTATCATTATTATTATTGTTGTTGTACCACGGGTGATATCGAAATTTTGCATAGCCATATGCGCAGCCTACTTCAGTAATCAGCAAAAATGTTCAACAGCTCTTCCTCTTCACAAATGCAAATGTCTATATTGTTCCCCCCAACTCAAGATGTCACCTCAGAGCCACCAAAGATGAAATACATCTGTACATACTGTATACAATTTTGTTTGATAAATGGTATACATACAGTACAGGCCAAAGGTTTAGGCACACCTTCTCATTCAGTTTCTTAAAGTGATGATGGCCACTTGCATTTATTTAGTTATGATTGATTGGTTCATGTCATAATATACATTTTAAGAGTTGTCCATAATTATGTCCAATAGGACTGTTGTTTGGGGATTAACCTGACTTCTGCACAACACAACTAATGGTCCCAACACTTTCGTTAAAGCAAGAAACTCCATTCATTAACCTTTATAAGGCACAACGGAGAAATGAAAACCATTTCAGGTGACTATCCCTTGAAGCTCATTGAGAAAATGCCATGAGTGTGTAAAGCAGTAATCAGAGCAAAGTTGGGCTATTTTGAAGAAAAGATAATAAAACAAACATGTTTTCAATAAATTCACCTTTTTTGTTGTGCATAACTCCAAATGTGTTATTTATGGTTTTGATGCCTTAAGCAAGAACCTACAATATCAAGTTATGAAAAGTTCTGTCCAAACCTTTTCCATGTACTGTTTATTTACAATTATCCAAGACCAAGTTTTTTTTTTTAACCTATTGTAGTTTTAAACAATGATGCCATCGCACTGTTGTCTTTTTTGTTATTTAGTCATTAGCAGAAACTGCAATGACATTTTCCATGTTTGGTCACACTACGCTCGCAAAATAAAGGATTTGTTGTTTTAAATGCATAGTGGTGAAGGGAAACTGAGGGAACACCAGAATGTTCACCTATTTCTGAAATGATTGCTGAAATATAAAACTCAAGAACAAATACGACAGCTTTACATTTTTTAGACCCATGTTAAGTGATGTAACTGTCTTTTTTTTCAGCTCAGATAACATTCGTGCAGGATATTGGTCTCATGTCACTGAAGAGGTTCCCCGTAAGGTGCTGTTCCCATTCTATCCCATTTACAGCCTGTTTCAGGTGTACCCATTGAATCAGCATCCTTTACTGTATTGAGCCTTTACAGAAGCAATTTGCTTTCCTCTTTCAGCTAATGGTAGCACAAAGGTTTTTGAGCGTACAATTAGAACTATTTTCAGTCATTTAACATTCAATGGAAGGATCTGAGGACTTACGAGGTCTGGGGCTTTATGCAAACTACTACTTGGAAATAATACTTGGAAAAGTAGTTTAAAAAATTCCCACTTCCATAGATTAGGTTACAGGTTCCAAGATTATTTTGTCCCATCTGTATTTTATAATAATAATAAGAATAAAATAGGTGCCAGAAATGTGAAAATTATCACCAAATGCCTACAATACATAGAGTTCAGTGTAATCTATAGTAACACACATTTTTGTGGTAGTTTGTGGTATTTTCCCCCCATCAGTTGTTTTGTATTTATGCATATGCAGGTTAAATCTGGAGGCCCTGACAGACCAAGAAGGACAGCTGAAAATTGATAATGTGGAGGACAGTGAGGATGTACAAGAAGGATCTGAGGAGTACCTACAAGCCAGTCACCCACTACAGCCAACAACAAGTGTCACTGAAAGGGAGGGGGACATTACAATTGATGAATACAATAGTGATTAACACATGACACAAAGTCACAATGGGCATGATGTGAGATTATGGTGACAGAGCTAAGAGTTTATTCATTAAATCTAAGCTTAATATGAAACCAGCAGTTCATCAGCATGCAAAATATGGTCTTAATACAAATATCTCCGGATCTTTGAAAAGGGTCTATTTAAAAATGTTTGCATATTCCAAAACATACATTGTTTCAAGGTTATCTGGAAACAAAGTTCGTGGATATTTGTTCAACATTCCCTGACTCACATTTTTATATGTTCCTTCAAGGTTCAAAACCCATCATTGCAAACATGCATTATCCATTTTGATTACTATTGAAGCCACCTCGTTTGTTGTCTAACTTGTTCATTCATCTTCCAATATCGCTTTATTTGAAGTGCTATACATTATTTGTTAGGTTCAATGTCCAACTATAGTAACTCAGTGACAAAAGTGACAAAGTCTAAACTCACCAATTAACAAAAAAGTGTATGGTATTATTATTCTGTGAAATAAACTTAAATGGTTTAACAATTTGGCTCACAACTTGAAAAATGTTGTTCTTACTGAAGAAAGACAATTTTAGAACATCTGCATCATTAATAGGATGTATGACATTTTGATAGGATTTTTATTGAACTAAACACATTACACAAGAAAATGAAAACAATGGGGAAGGTGCTTTTAGGCATTTTGATATTTCTTTGTAAATATCAAAATGCCTAAAAGCAGCGTATTTGGCAATCCAATAACAAATTATGTCAGAACTTGTGATTTTGGTCATTATTAATATCAATAATAAACCTTTGGATAATGTCTCAATCAGCGCATGCATTTATCTGTTACGAGCTGATTGTTATTTTTTTACTCTTTGGCTTTTATATACTAGGCCACAGACTTCAGTATTACTTAACGGAACAACTCTTGCATACATTGCGCGGCAGCTTCCTGTAGGGGGCTGACCCAGAGACAGAGTGGGGGCAGAGCCAGAGGCAGAGTGTGTGCAGCTTTCACTGAGACAACTCAGACACACGCAGCATTCTCACATCAAATTTTAGGGGAAACAGGATGAAATCGACACGTTTTAGTGCGTTGAAGCATGCAGGAGTTTCTAGAGTGATTCATTTGAGGATTCAAGATAATTATCTACGTATGCACTTTGAAAACGTGCAAAAAACGGAACTTTATTTTGAATTATTTACGTAAAATGAATGAGAACAAACTTTTTTTTTTCCTTTTATTTATTTTGTGCTGTCCGCCATGTTGGATTTTGTATCTACACAACTAACTTTACATTCAAATAATAATGTAATTTTAGGCCAATTGCCTGTTTTTAGCCAAAACATTTAGTATATTAGATATTTCTTCATCCTTACAAAAAATATAGTTTTTTACTTGTTTTATTTTATGTCACATTTCAATCTAAAATTTAATCATTTTATAAGAAAGGTGTTTTTTGCCTTTCTTTCTGAAGCAGAAACATGTTTTTAGGCAGCCTTGACTGGAAATTTGACAAAAAAAGGTAGTTTAAAAACAAAAGTAAATAAAGCTAAATATTGCAGTAGGTACAGTAGTTACTCTCTTCCGCCATACTGTATCAAATCATACAATGCCCAGCCCCGCCTCCTACAGGGACCTTATCCTCCTCAAGAGCCCCGGAGTTGAGTGTGTGTACACGGGAAGGCCAATTCTGAGCCGACCGAACACTCTTTTGGCAAGCGCCGCACCTTGTACGGCACCAACTACTGGACCAGCGTGCAGAACTTCATGGAGAGCAACAGGCTGGCCCAGCGCCTGTACTTGCTGCAGCTCATCGGGTTCTTCGCCTGGACCGCGCCAAGGCAGAGGAGAAGGAGGACGACGAGTTGATCTTGGCCGAGCTTGCCAGGGAGCTGGCCGACAACCAGCCGGACCAGTCAATGGACGAGTTTCTCCCCGCTGTGATCTACAACTACGCCGTCTACCAGGTCAGGAAGGTACCAAGTTTTGCGGCTCGGGGCTGCAAGTAGGAGCTTACCCACCAAGGCACCTGTGGGAGTTCCTGGCGGCCTCAGACCCGACCTTGCAGGGATACAGATGCCTGCAGGGGCACAGGCTGGCCAACACCATCTTGCCGCACATCAGCAGGTCCCTCTTCAACTGTTTTGGTGTTAACTTCTCTTGTAACTTCGGAAGCGAGGAAGAACAATGCCTTGGAGCAGCAGCCCGGCAGGAGGATCAGGGTTGAGCAGAGCAGGAAGGAGATGGCGAATCACTGAAACTTGTACAAGTCCAGGAAGCTGATCAGGGCCTACAAGTCTGAAGTGATTGTTGAAGAACGTGGGCGAGATAGCCAGCAAGACGTACTGTGGCAATAGTGACATCGGAATTCAATCTAAAGTTGATTGTATAGAGAAAAATGCATATCCTGCTTTTGTTGAGTAAAATTAAGATGTTTCTGCATGCTTTTGTGTTATGTTCTAGTTGCACTAGTACTACGAGTATGACTAATGCACAAATATGCCTAAAAATGTGCCCACATGTTCACTAGTGAATTTAAAGTAAAGTCAAACTAGTGAACGAGAGGGCATTTTTTGAGCTGACTTGTAAACATGTAAGCTGAAAATTGGGCAAATGGAACTTACTTGTTAACTAGTAAGCACTATGTGCGCCTACTTGTAAACATGTAAGCTGAAAAGTGGGCAACTGGGGCTTACTTGTTACCTAGTAAGCACTACGAGCGCCTACTAGTTTAATATCAAGCCTACGAGTGCCTATTACCTATGTGCCATCATTCGATAAATAAATGTACTATTCAATAATTAAATAGAAGTGTCATTAAATAATTAAATGTTTCATTAATTAAAAATGTCATTCATCAAACAAATGTTTCATTAAGTAAATGTTTCATTAATTCAATAAAACATTTATTTAATGAATGCGATATTTAATTACTGAATGAAACATTTAATGAATGATAACTAATTAGTGAAAAATGTATTTAATTGACAATTGATGAAACATTTATTTAACTAATGACACACTATTGCGACGTTTCATGAATTTATTTTATCTGCCAAACTCGCTGGTGAAGGAAATACATACTTTTCAAATTCAATATATCAATAAAATAGTGTGTACATGGAACTGTGTCATTCTAATAAAGATTGAGACGACGTAATGTCAGTATAAAGCAGATATAGTCTTGGCCCAGGAGAAATAAAGACAAGTCGGCACCTCCAAAAGGAACAGATGGCATCCCCCGACACAACATTCAACCAGGAGCAAAAGGCTAGGTGTGGCCTTCAAGAGAAGATATCAGTCAGGGTTTATGGTGCTCAGACTTCCTCCCGCTTCAAAGAATGGCCCGCAGAACAAAGACTTTTGAAGACATCTTCCCCACGCAAACAGACCCCCACGCACGCACACACGAACACACACCGACACGCACGCACACACACACGCACACACACACACACACACACGCACACCTGCATTCCACAGTGGGACTACATGCCCCAAAAGGGTATAAGAACTGAATGTTGAAGGTGAAACGTTTCCATTTTCTGCTCCGACCTGTGGCAGGACTGGCCTGAGGCCTTGTGTACTTTCCCACTCTGTCTGGATTAAATCAATTGTTTCACTATGTTGTGGTATGGGCGATCTTTCAACAAAAACGAACACGCTAGGAACTAGTTTAAGGCAAGAAGCTTTTTCTAGATTCCTTCACTGGTCAAAGTTTGATGGGCGGGTTTCCCTAGCTGGTAGTCAATGCTCTCTGTAGCTGCCGAGAGCAGCCTCATGTTGGCAGGACTTTATGAAATCTGCCGCTGGCCCTGACTTCTGTAGCCATTAAAAAGCGTTATAAAAAAGTGCAGTTTAAGCTTTGAAAGGCACAATTTGGTCGGTGCATGTCGTGGCGGAAATCCCCGAACCCACTGGTAGATGCCAGCGTTAAAGGATTCCATCAAGCTGAACTAGTCCTATTGGGCCTTTTTGGCCTGTGAGACAATGCCCCTGGATCCAAATTCGTCAAATTTGTTTCGGTCGGGGTTGGACTCTGCTAAGGCTGCTCTTTGTCACGATTCTGTTCATTACTTTTATGGACAGAATTTCTAGGCTCAGCCGAAGCATTGAGGGGTCAGGTTTGGGAGCCTCAGCATTGCATCTTTGCTTTTTGCGGATGACGTGTTCTTGTTGGCTTCTTCAGGCCATGACCTCCAACACTCACTGGAGTGGTTTGCAGCTGTGTGTAAAGCACCTTGGATGAAGATCAGTACCTCCAAATCTGAGACCATGGTCCTCGGTGGAATGCCCTCTCCAGGTCGGGGATGCGGTCCTTCCCCAAATGGAGGTGTGCAAGTATCTCGGGGTCTTGCTCACGAGAGAGGGTAGGATGGGACAGGAGTGCGACAGGCGCGATCGGTGCTGTGTCTTCTGTAATGCGTACTCTGTTCCGGTCTGTTGTGGTGAAGAAAGAGCTGAGCCGAGAGGCCAAGCACTGTATTTATTGGTCAATCTATTTTCCTGCTCTCACCTATGATCAAGAGTTGTTGGTCGTGACCGAAATGAGTTTCCTCCGCAGGGTGTTCAGGCTCTCCCTTAAAGATAGGGTGAGAAGCTCGATCATCCGGGAGGGGCTCAGCGTTGAGCTGCTGCTCCTGAGCGTTGAGAGGAGCCAGTTGATGTGGTTCGGGCACCTGGTTAGGATACCCTCAGGACCCCTCCCTGGTGAGGTGTTTCGGGCATTCCCCACGGGAAGGAGAGCCACGCGACAATCCAGGACACCCTGGAGGGACTATGCCTCTCGGCTGGCCTGGGTACGCCTGGGGATCCTGCCGGAGGAGCTGGACAAAGTGGCTGGGTAGAGGGAAGTCTGGATTTCCTAGCTCAATCTACTGCCCCCGTGACCCGACCCCAGAAGACAGCGGTAGATGATGGATGGATGTATGTTCTGTATGTGTATAGGTGTGACCACATTATATTGCACATTATTATTGTTATGTTTTTATTGTCTTTTATTTTGTATGACATTGTGTTTTTAAGCTCACTGAAAGACCATAGCCTTGAGTTTCAGAAACAAACAATACAAAACAAAAAAACTAAACCGGTTAAGTTTTACATAGTCTAATATACTGTATGGGTATTTAACCCAGGGCATTAGACAATTGTGTAATCTCAGACTCAGGCTTTCCAGGGTTAATTTTTTGCTGGGTGGCACACTTATCAAAGAGCCAATAGGAGTTGTCATCTTCTTCCTCTTTCCTGCCCCCTGATTAGCATATAGTGTAACTAGTGCAACTAGTGAGCAAAATGGGTTCACTTATTCACTACTAGTGAATATTTAGGCATCACTTGTTAGCTAGTTGAACTAAAAAGACCCTTTGACTGGTTGACAAGTGAGTGCATTGGCTTCCATTAGTTCCACTGGTGAACATTTTGACCCTCACTCATGGAACTAGTGGACAAAATGTCGCACTAGGGAAACTGGTGAAAATTTGGGGTATCACTAGTTAACTAGTAACACATTTTGATATTCACTAGTTAGATATCAAGGGGTCAATCAATCAATCAATCAAATTTTATTTGTATAGCCCTAAATCACCAAAGTCTCAAAGGGCTTCACAGATGAAAAGAGGTCATATCGAGACTTCTTTCGAAAAAAGAAGTCATACAGAGACATCTTTTTGGTGTAAGGTACACAACAGCATCCCCTGTCAAAGCTCCCAGAAGGGGAAGGAAAAACTCAAAAACCCCAATTAGGGGATAATCAGAAACCTCCAGAAGGGACCACAGGTGGGAGGAGCCCCCTTCCAGGCCCACAGGTTGAAGTGGATGCTGCATGTACCAAATACAGACATACACATAAACAATATAAATTACAGAAAACATATTGTGCTATATAGTGCAGTGATGTCTTGACAGCAGGCAAAGCCATTGGGCAGGAACCATCCCACATTCCAACCAGGGGGTGTAGAGGTGCACACGAGTTAACTTGTCAGTATTTTGTCTGTCACTAGTGTCACTAGTGGGTGTTCCAGCTCTCACTAGTAAACTAGGTCACATGTTAGAATAATCCATGTTTGACTAGTTAACATGTCGACTCTTTTGTTTCTTACCAGTTAACTAGTAAGACTTTGAACATGACTAGTTAGGTCTTGTGGGCGACAAGTGCATCAAAAAGCAGACTAGCTGGGAAATTGGCACTACAAGTGTGTTTCTTGATGTCACTAATTAGACATCTGTCAGCATGCGATGGACAAAAGTGCCACTATTGAAAATGAGCCACTAGTCGTTTTTGTGCCGCTAGTATGACAACGCTAATAACTGGTTTGGTCGTATGTCCAACTAGCGCTGGCAAAGACCGAACTAGTGAAAAATGCAATATCCACATGCTGATATCCATGATATTAAATAAATGCTCAAAAGGCTTGCTACAGTCCTGCCCCTCAGGCTCCTGTAGCATCTACCTGATGGCAGCAGTTCGAACAGATCGTTTTGTGGGTGTGTGTTGTCCTTGATGAGGTTGGGTGTCCTTTGCAGAAACCTGGTGTGGTAAATGTCCTGCAATGAGGGTAAGGTTGCTCCACAGAAGCGCTGTGAAGACTTGATAACACGCTAGAGAGCCTTCCTGTCCTTTGCTGTGAAGTGTACCAGACTGTGATGGAGGTGGAGAGGACACTTTGGATTGTACATCTGTAAAAGTTTTGCTGATATAGGTGCAGAGGAATTCAGTTCTTTGGTTTTGTCTGTGTTAAGGTTGAGATTGTTGCAGCGACAACAGGCCACAAGGTCTGCCACCTCTTACCTGTATGCTGTCTCAACCCCACCAGTGAGCAGCCCGATGACTGTCGTGTGATCTGCTTACTTAATTATGTTTTTACTTGTATTGGGCAAGATGCGCTAGAAGTGTATAACTTTCAGTTGACACAGAAGATGACGAAATAAAACTGGAGAACATACTGATAAAGTCTAAGGAATACTGTCTACGGGAAAGTCTACTGAGAGAGGAGAAATTGGACTTAGAGAGAGCAATTACAATGTGCAAATCAGTGGAAACAGAATGCAAGCAAAAGAACTGCTCGGTAAGCGTTGCAATGTTGACGCAGCGGAAAGAGAAGAACGAGGAGCAGTCAGGAAGAAAAGTGGCACTCCCGACATCAAGAGTGAAACAAAACCAACACACAGACTATGCAAGGAAAAGCATCCAGTCGATGTGGCACGAAGCATTCTCCCAAAAAAATGCCCCGCATATGGTAAAGTGTGTGATGCTGTGTTCAAACTAAACGCGAACGAGGCGAAAAAGCAGACAGTTTTGTATTGTTGTCGATGCAGTTTGCGTGACAGGGCGCGATGGCGCGTAGGGCGACATGGACGTGTTATGAGCAACTCGAAATTGATCGCGGCGCGAGATATCTCTCATTTCGCCCTGTCGCTCCAATTAAAAAATATAAAATATAAAAATATATATACATATATTTGGTCACTCTTCGCATTGCCAATCAGCCTCGGGGATGTACACTGTCATGCACGGCGACCTGTAGAGGCAGGGTTGTGGACACATACTGCGGGCAAGATGGAGGAGAAGTTAATAAATGGCGTCTCCGGACACCAGGAATTATATAATGTTTCAATCAAAATATTACAAATTAAGTGCCTGATTGCTCAACATGTCTGAGATATCAATCAAGCACTCCAGGTGAACCACTCAAACTGCACAAGGTGCCAAACAGACCATCCCAAAAAGTGGGAACTGACCTGTTTGAATGTGCTGGAAGAGACTACATTGTCATGACTGATGTATGACTGATGTACTTGTTGTATCCAGAGGTTAGTAGATTGAACACCACAACAACAGAGGCAAGTAAGAACAGATATGAAAGCCATCTTTATAATGGCATGGGGTGCCAAGTGAGGTCTTCTCAGATACTGGACCACAATTTTGGTTGGTAAACAAACTTTCTCTTATTTAGGGCTTTTCTTTAGTATCCTTTTTGACAATGTAACTAGATCAGATTTGCTATAAATTTGGTTATTTTTGTCCCGACTGTTTTAAGAGTGCACTGTGAAAACGCTTGGGTTGGTCACTTTGCTCACATTTATTTATTTGTGGTAATCTAGTTTAAAACTTGCACTTGGACCCTTGTAAGATACTATCCAATAATAATCACAATAAGGAAGGATATTTGTAGATATTTTAGAAAACGTTATTTTTCTAATAGACCTGCAATTGGCTGGCGAATAATCCACAATTTATCAAGCCAAAATGTTTTTTCAAGTCTGCTGGAATATGCTCAAAGACACTTGTGACCAAACAAAAATAAAGCAAAAATCCGAGTGATTTACAAAATGCATGTAATGTATTCCTATGACTGTCATAAACCTCATCCAGCGAAACACCTCTAGGTGGCAGTATTGCTCTATAAACACCTGAATGTGCTCTCTACTGTAGGTGTACTGTCTTTCAGGCATTGGCAACGTTTTTTTTTTTCTTTTACTGGATACTGCATTAATTTTTTCTTTGTACATGTACTGTATGTTAGAATACATAGGTCAGTCCTTTCAAAATGTTGATTTGAACACTAATCATCTGCCATTTTTGGATTGTTTGAGACTAGAAATGAATTTACTCAACATTTTATCTACAATGGACCTAATGGTTTAAAATCAGAAAACCTTGACAGAATATGGATCAAAAAAGGTGGTTGTAAACAATTCTGTAGATCCCCTTAATTTGACGTAGCTTATTTTGTTGGAATTGTACTTGTGAGTCAGCTTGATACAGCTGCAATTCTACAGTACAAAAGACAGTCTTCTTAGAGTATGATTGTTTACAAAGTGAACTCAGCCGGAGATCTTAAAACTATATTTTAAATATGGGTATGATTATTATCAACTGTTGTGAAACTAATGAAAGCATATAAAACACTGGGTCTGCTTTTGTGTACTCACTTTATGGGGGCTGCGTTGATAGATCATTTCAACTCTTGCGATAATGCAAATGTGTGAGAACATTCATTTATTCTTTCCCTCTGCTAGTTAAATGATGGGTCTGAGACTGTTATGGTCCAGCTGGGTTGAGTGAGGAACTAAAAGCAGGGAGGCAAGGCTGGAAATGGCAAGACTTGAAGTAGCAAACCAACCCTTGGAATACACTCTCAGATGAGAGTTGCAATGGCAGGCACCAAGCTAGAATGCCCAGAAAATAAAACAGGATATCACAAGTGTGGAATAATTTTCAATTAACAGAGTGACAAAAAATAAGTAATATTTAACAACTGCAAACTGGACCTGGCATACCACTGTAGTGCTAAGACTATTGCACTTTAACAGAAAACACCCGCATGCAAAGAAAAGACCTTTTTGACAAACGGCTCCATTTGCTGTCTTGAGTCAGCACCTTGCAGCCAAATGGCTGATCCTATTTGTGTGCCTAAAAACATATCTTGCTTTAGTCGGTGGTGGGCTTTCATTTAAAAAAAATAATATTAGCACATCTAGCTTCCAAAAGAAGTCCTGCGTTCATTGACTCGTCAATGAAGCCTCTGATTGGACAGAGAGAAAATGTGATAATTTCCAACTTTAATATTGTGTCCTGTGCTGGTCTACATACCCAAGCACAAAATTTCAAAGGCACACATTTTGCTTGTTGCAACGGAGAAAAATTGGCAATTTAAAAAAAAACAAACAAAAAAAAAAACTTCACCTCACGTATGTTGAGCCCATTGAGGGCATACAATACCAATTTTGCCAACGAACAGATGAATGATGGGAATGCTAAAAAAATAAAAACAAAAAATACGGCAAATTAAAAATGTCAGAAGTGCAATTTTCATCTGATGTTGTAATCATCAGGATAGACATTACCTCATATGTCTGTCAGCCCATCATGCCCCTTTTTGCTTACTGAAATATGAATAAACTTACTTGCATGATTATCTGCCATATTGCTGCATCTTTATAGAACAAATTGCAATCAGTCTACAGTCAATGTAACACTCGTCACTTAAGTGCCACTAAGCAATGGAAAAATATGTTCAAGTTAAGTGAATACACTGGTTTGGTTCATTTCACTACTTGTCATTCACAGCTAAAACACAAATGACTTTACTGGAGATTTATTAGACTATTTCTTAGTACTGGATTCATAAACCAAAATGCATACTGTACGTCAGTGGTTCTCAAAGTGCTGTCCGCGAATCCCCAGGTTCCGTGGCCTGACTCCGTTAAAAAAAATACTGTATGCATACAATATATCTTTTAAAAGTTAGAGATACTGTATGTGCCTTGTTATGCTTAGTCTTTGTTTTTTTGGCGCTCTATCTGGCCGCTCATGACAGTGCGTTTATAGTGCACTGTTTGTCTACCTAGATGGCCATTGTAACATCTAAGAAAGACAAAATATTTTGTTATTAATAAAATAATATACTGTTTTCATTTGATTGTATTTTATTTTAAATTGTGATGGTATTCACAATTCTTCAAAAAAGCAAATAATTCAACCAGTTTCATATATTTCTAAAAATGTAATGATTTTAAAATTTGTCAAAATGTTTTTTGTGTCTACAATTGCTTGCTAACGAGATGATGAAGCCAGCAAAACTAATGCTTTTGATTAAATAACTGGCAGCAATCTTTTGGGGGGAAATTGACCCGGTTTGTTGTAAGGAGGCATGCAATTTGCTCTTTATATTTGCTGAACTCCAGTATAGCTGAGAAATAACAAATATTTGTCAAAGTGAATATGATGTTGAATAAAAAGGGCACTTAAGTTTGGCTTAAAAGATTTTTTTGTTTTGTTTTGATTCTACAAACATTTGCTATGGGGATCTTTGTAAAATTTGCTTTCTAAAAAGTTCCTCACTCCCAAAAATTTGAGAATCCTTGCTGTACACACTCTCGCCAACGAAAAGTTAAAAGTAATGCTGAGCATTCTGGGATGCGATTTCACTGCAAGTAGGTCATTCTTTCAAGTAACCAATGGGTGGCAGAACAAAGTAGTATGCGTTCTCTGAATGACTCTTGGAAATACAGTGATGCCCCCTACTCCGCGGTTAATGGGGGGCTGTCAACCCCCCGCGAAGTCTGAAACCCGCGAAGTAGGGTATCAGTTCCTAAATTTCTATGTACGCCCCAATATAGCCGCAGTAACCATAAACAATCCTTTTTTTTTTTTGTATTTTTTTTGGCGTATTTTATTTCCTTTCTCCTATTATTTAACATTACATTATCCTTCTTAATATTATTGTATATTCATTAAATAACTAATATTACTTAGTTTGTTGAGAATTTCTTCTCAGGACGCAAGTCATCACGTTGAACTTCTCATTTATTTTGGCTCATGTATGGTGTATCATGTAGTATCTGTTGAATGATAAATCAACAGCAATGTTAAAGTCAGTCAACTAACACATAAACACTTGCCGAACTTTAATCTATGAATTTACTGTATTTTTAGCCGACATTAGCGAGTTAGCAACAACTAACAACAACTACTAACTATAAATTGCAACCTCTACACAAACGAACACATAATCAGAATAAACACTCAACGCTTACTAAACATAGGCAGTAGCGTGCGTTATCAACATAAATGATAATAAACTATAAATATGAGTTTACGTTTTCATTCACTACGTCACCGTAACGAGCCGAGTGACTAACAGAGAACGTAAAACAGGAAATGGAAATGCAACGCGACTCGACAAATTAAAAACATACATTTCAAAATAAGATAAAAAAACATCACGAACTGTAACGCTTGAAGAATTCTTAACATAGTTATTAACTAATATTACTTCGTTATTTGATGAATACAGTACTGTATAATGTACTTTTGTTTTTTTTACATTTTTGTACATCTTTTAAATGAATACATTTTTATTTTGAAATATTTATTTTTCCTGGAAAAAAACAAGTACTGAGACGAAAACATCTGAGACCGCGAAGTAGGAGGGATCACTGTGCAAGATTCTTGTTTTTTTAAATTCCGTAATTAAAGACGTATTTTTGTTTGTTGGTTTGTTTTTGTAAATTCAAGCTCAGCAATAGTATGTTTTACTTGTAGTGTATGTGACGGATGAAATTTAGACAAATCTGAATGAAAAGTTATGAAAACCTTCATCTAGAAAAGTTGGCCAAGCAGTTATAAATGAAAACTGACATCCCCATTTCAGTTAACAATGATAATGGCATCCAGCAGACATGATTGCTAATTGCACTCTCCTCCCACATCCATTCACTCAGATTTGGAACAATCAACATGATGAAGTATTATAGCCAACAAAGCACATAAGTGGTACGCAGGTACGCATGCGTGACAGAAATCACTGATGCGTAAATGTGGCATGCTTCACTACACGTATTTGCATACCTACCTACTTTCATCCATGACAACCGGAGCTGAACAATTTTTTTTTTTCATTCTGAAAATATATGCCATGGCTTGAAGCACACTTAACTATCCAGCAAGATTTACCGCTCATATACACAGCTAATTTTCAGTCATCCTTTATTTTACAACTATGAAAAAGCATGTGAATGTAGGGCTTATGTAGCAAGTTATTGGTAATGTAAGCGCTGGATTGAAGGGAGGTGTCCCGGGGTGATGACGTGAGTGTTGGACTAACCGGTTGTCGGCTATTATGCTACCAAAGAAATAAAAGACTGAACCTTCGTTTATCGCAATAGACAGGTTCCGGAACCACTTAAAAATAAACAATAAATAAATAAATAATCATAATAATAAATAAATTAAACGTGAAACGTCTTCCTGCTATACAGGTTACATGAGACAAATATTACTGCAGTACACATATTTACCTAAATCTTAAATGATTAAACATTAGACAGTCAACGGTAAGTGAACAGTCCATCCTTTCCTTTGAAGTCTTGCGCAGCTGCGGTCATATTAGCAGCAGCAGCAACTGGAGAGTTTAAGCTTGATACATCATTTTATTATAAAAGAAATCTAGGTAAGAGAAGTGGTGGCCATCAGGGTCAGCAAGGCCTTCTGTGCCGGCCTAACATAACCTGACATCATTATCATAACTACAATATACCATAATAATTATAATCTGTAATGAAAGTCAATTTAATTTAAAATTTATTTTTACTAAATAAATATTTTTTTAATTTATAAACTTATTCTCTATATTCTGGTCTTTTTGTGTCGTATTATATCCCTTTGGTGACGCTCCTTCTCGTGTTGTAGTTTTAAGTTGGAATTTTTACCCAATTAGAATTCAGCTTACTTGTGTCGCCAGGCTGTATATAACCTGCCTGCTCCCGGAGGCACTAGGGAATTCGCTTCAACAGTTGCGGGCTTCTGCGCAAGTGCAGATGGATATGTGAGCGGCCCGTATACTTAATAGTCTACAATAGACAGTTGTAATAGGCAATTGAGCCAAGATCGCCATCTAGAGCCCTCACGTTGAGTGGATGCTCAATGCAGGAAGGCGGTGCAATGCTCAACAACCAAGGTACGCGGGTGTTGACTTTGCCTGATTGAGTTAGAGGAGTAGTGTAGCTATTCGCTAACCTGTCCTGACTTGGCCATTTTTCTGAACCGGAACAAATTTGTTTTCTTTCCTGTTTACTTCTATGAAAATATTATCTGCTACTTTAACAAATAAAGTATTGGGCATGGAATAGGCGCATGATTTTTTAGGCACCTGCACCCTACAGGCATTTTATGTGGGACAGCCTGGACTTTTTACATGTTGGAAAATATTGGGAATTCTAAGCTCACACACCATGCTATTGATTGATACTAAAGCTACATTGCCAAACTCCGACCAAAGCTGTTCCTTTGTATTGATAAGACTGACATGAATAATTACAAAGAACATATTTTTGAGTATGGTTGGAGTATGGCTGGCTGCACTAAAAGTAGAGTGCCAGTAGCAGTAGCATTGGCAGGGAAAGGGGAGGAAGAAGGTATGCAGACAAAACAAAATTAAAAAAAAACAAACAAAAAAAAAAACAACTAAATGTTGACATCTTATATGAAAAGCATTATCTCACAAAGATTTGACAGATCCCCATTCCAAGCCTATTAAATTTAAGAGCCATTATACTGCCGGCTTGAATGTTGGTGCATTGTGTTCAGTGTCTTTCATATAGTGGAGCATATAGTGAGTGTTGCCTCGTGTTCTACAACGCAAGTCAACTGATACGGTCTGTGTCCATGATTGGACTTCCAAAAGTCCTTTCTTTCCTTTTTTTGTGCTTTTACTAGTGTACTAGTGTTCATATGTGCAATGATCAATAGACAATGCTGGAGCCCCCAAGAACTACCCAAATACCAGGCTCTTCATTCGGATCCAGCTGTCCTGTTTCCATTTTGTCAATTGGAACATTGTTCCTTACTACCTGTGTAAGAAGTAATAGGTTTCTTTATGATGGAGGCCAGGTAATTTTACACCTGTATGTAGTTAAATAACAATTATTTGAAAACCAAATCCTGTGAGGAAACAATGAGAAAGATTAAAGACTTTTAACTGTCAAGCACATACACACACACACACACACATTGTCGAAAATCCTGAATCTGCTCCAGCATATCATAGATTCTTTAATGGCTACTTCACAAAGTGTTATGGACACATTGTTTTTACAAAAACAACCCACCCAAAAATGAATTGGAATGCTTACTGCAAAGAGCATTATTTATGCGTTGCAACCCCTACAAACATTTTCGGCAAATGTCAACCTAGTAATAGACTAGAGACAAAACTAAAGACAAAACTACCCTCATTGGGCAAGAGCCTAAATAGTTTGGAAATGGGATGCTGGAGAATAATCTGGAAATGCAGCCTTGTCTACTTGTTTATAGACTGTGAAGGAAAGGTCAATTTATTGACCTTTCCAGACATGCATGCATGCATGCATGACAAAATGCTGACAAATAATCTGTGAGGCCTTGATGTTCCATTAAAGGATCGATTTAGCCCATTTAGACTGGGGGCTGCTCAGGGACCATGTAAAGGTCAGTTTGTTAGTTCATTGATGGAGTAATTAATAAATCAATAAAGGCGAGGTGAAGGTATAGTAAATCAAACAATTCCAGCAAGACTTGCAACTCATCTTAGTAGAGCTGAGCAAGAGAGAGTCTTTTGCTAGTTTCTCTATTCTTTATGAACACATCTGCTATAGTGTTGGAATTAAAATAATTATTGTTAGTGCTTTGATTTTATATATATATATATATATATATATATATATATATATATATATATATATATATATATATATATATAAAGGAATTAAAAGTGATCGGACCATCGTGAATTTCCTTTTTTTTCCCCCTTTGTGTGTTTCTCATTAAATGAGCACTTTCTTTTTTCTTCAATTAACGAAGGACTGCAAACAATGGTTAGGTGCACACCGCCGCCTACTGTGCAGGAGTGCAGGAGTGTAGCACATCAGCCTAGTTGCCCTCCATTGCACTTCTGTCTCAATGTACTTTCCAAAAGAGTGAAAAAGAAATGAATCCCGTGTCATTTGATCTCGCAAGATCTTATTGCGCGAAATTTCATCCCATCCCTAATATATATCCCTACCTACCACCTTCTGGTTTTTGTTGTCAATTTCTGTTCTGTGTATATATTTCACAAGATGGAACAATATCCTCACAAAGTAATTTAATTATTGTAGTAGAATCAAATTGTAACTCATGGCCTTACTGTTCTAGTCAGGTGTGTGAGTGCACTTACGAACACTGAGTTTAAGTGCAATTCATTCTAACATTCATTGAAGTCATACACAGGGTCAAGACAAACGGTTAAACGCTGAATCGGACGGAATCTGTCAAACACTTGTAGTCATTAAAGTGAAAAAAAAAAACAATTCTTTGAATTTTGAAAAAATATCACAAAATTTCACAAAGTAAGAAAAAAATACACTCAAAATTCAAAGTTCAAATTCTGAATTTTGGGGGATTATATTTAATACTTTGGATGTTCAACATTTGGAGAGTGTTGTTTTTATTGTTCTGAGTTAACCAAGATGGCCGCCATCCTGGGTGGAAGTTGGGCTCAGCACTCATGAGATGTCTGATCAGATATCCAAGATGGCCACTCTTGAGGGTTGATGGGAAATGGAGTCTCAGTGTATGTGGGCAAGTGTCCTCGAAGGCCAAACGCCCACACAATGAATGACCTAATTGAAAATGAATTAGTTCCTTATGTGTACAGAATGTGGAAACGTGGGGAAATTTTGAATTCTGGGAAGAGGATACATGAATGGAAAGGCCGCAATATGGGGAATCGATTAAAGTTGGAACGGTGTGAATCGGATGAAGAATGGCGAAGACAGAAGGTTACAAAGTTTTGGCAGGACAATTAACTGAGGAATTATGGATAAAAAAAATGGGAAAAAAAATGAAATTTTTGGTGCGAGGGTATTCTTGGGAATCTTACCAGATAAGGGAAACACCTAAAGTTGCAATGACTAGTATAGGTCTGACAGGTAAAGTGGGCGGCCATTATCGAAATTCGGAAAATCGTTTCTATTCACTTATCGAAATGTCGGATCGTCGCGACGTTATCATTAAAAATCCACAACAATGGTCCATGAGTTAGGTGGTACAGCTCATTTACACGTGAGGGTTTCACCTTCACACAATAAAGTCAAGGAATAACATGTGTGAAGGTGAAACCTTCACACAATAAAGACTCAAGCTTACCTGGAGCAGAATTAGTTGCACAATGCCACTAATATTACTCATTATTATCAATTGTGGGTCATCTCGGTGGAAGAGTGGTTAGCTCCTCCGCCTCACTGTTCAGAGTTCTGAGTTAAAATCCAGCTAGCCCCGGCCTTCCCGTGTGGAGTTTGAATGTTCTCTACAAGCCCGCGTGGGCTCGCTTGTTGGAATGCTGCTGTTAAGAGATCACCAACACCACAACTGTCTTTGCTCTCTCAGCCACGCGTGTGAATTAAATGAGCTAACCAGGAACAAATATTTGTACGAACCAGAAAGCAATGGTCTGCAATCAACACTCCAGCATGTTCATAAAATAAAATAGAGCAAAAGAAAATAAAATACCATAAAATAACAATAAAATGTCTGCGAACTCCAAATAATTCATGCACACATATTACTTACACACATGTAATGAATGCAAATATCATCAATACTCTACTAAATAATGTGTGACATAATGCTTCTGATATGCTCATAGATGAAGAAACTGGCCCACGTTTCATGTGTTGCACATACAAGTACATAGTTGCTCACTTGAGAAAGTTTTTCATTCAAGATTCAATAGTTTTTATTGTCAGATGCATACTAATACCACACAATCAAATTCTTATTCTGTTCACTTCCCCTAGCAGACTACTGTCAATTTAAAAGCAGATAACACAACAACTACATTCATAGTCAAGCAAATAATAAAATAGGCAATAAAACAAAAACAAAAGAAACAGTAATAGAGCCATAAGGGCAGTAATAATGAACCACTAATAAATGAACTTCCATTGTGAGCATATTATGCAGTAGATGAAGTGGAAGAAATTGTATACAAATGAGAATGATAGTGCAAAAATTGTATTGTTATCATATCGCATTTATCATAAATGCACTGAAAAATATGAATATTTTTAATTTGGTCAACTTTTTTTGAAAAAGTCCAAAACAATTAAATGTTAAAAAAAAAAAGGCAGTCTCCTTTAATTTTATTCTTCCTTGCAAAGGAGACTGAAGTTGTATGATGATAGTTTGCACAACTATAGGTTAAAGCAGACATAATTTTTTCATTGAATTTGAAAATAGTTTCGAATTGAAAATCGATTCTGACTTGAATCGGAGACCCTAAAATCGGAATCGAAGTCAATGATTTCTACCCTGACTTTTTTTTTTCCCATCAAAGTATGAATCATCATCCGCTTACTCTTTTATTCAGCAAAACCTGACCACTTATGAAAAAAAATTACGACTGATCTTGCATGTCACATCTCATTTTTACCTGAGATCTCGTTGATGTGAAATTTCTTCTGCAGTATCTCAGTATTGGAAAAAAGCCTCCTAAAAGTTTCAGCAGGTTTAGACCGGAAATAACATCAACTCTGCATTTTTTTCTTTTTAGTATCAGTGACAAGCCAAATAATACACAGATAACAGGTCAGAAGGTAAAAAGCGAAAACAAAACATTTTGGAAGATCGAGAAGAGAAACAAAACCGACATTAGAAGCCAAACAAATGAACAAAACTCTAAGTAAAAAGCGGACTAATCTACCAAATTGTACTAACATATATCAGTGGTTGTGATATAAAGATGATGATGTAAGTCTATTTATGTATGTATGTCTATTCTATTATTTTAAAAAATGTATTTGTGACTTTTGTAAATGTCAATTGTTGTTTTTTCTCATATCTTGTGAATGCAGTTTGAACCTTAGACTTAGTTTGTCCTATTTATTGCACAATTTTTGGGACTCCAAACATAACTGTCGGGACCCAGAGTTTTTTATAATTGCAAGTCCTGAAGACCCAACAGTTTCCAAAGGTAATATGAGCACTAGGCGATATTTGCGCCTCTGCCTCAAAGTGGCCCTGGCTTTGAGAGCGCTTCATAGCTGTTTACAAAACTTCCTTGCTTCCTTCCATCTATCTATCCATCTTATTATTTTACTTAAGGGTCATGGGTGTGCTGGAGACCATCTCAGCTGTCTTTGGGCTACAGGTGTGATACACCATGGGATGCACAGAAAAACAACCTTTCACACTCACGCACGCACACACGCTCACACATGCACACACACACATACGGGTTCATGTGTCTGGACCAACTTTTCTAAATGTTCTACAGGTACGAAAAACATCAAGCACAAACACTATGGCTTTGTGAGCCTATACACAGCTTCAAAAATCAGAATTTATTAAGTAATGGTGGCCCATAACTTGTGAGGACTTGGGAAAAAACGGTTTTAAATGGTTCATGGGGACCTACTTTGAATATATGTAAATACATTTGCATAATCCACACACCAGCTTGTACAGTGATTAATGGGGAGATCGCACAAAGTGTATTACTTATGATAAATATCAAGCATTTGAACTCAACAATCAAAAAAAAGGTCAATAAATGTGAATATTGATTGTTGAAACTCTAATTTTATAATTCTCATTTGCTGAATGTAGTGTCATCTTTTGTTTTTTTACACTAAGGCACAACGGAGGCTGCACCATCCCACTACAACATACTCAGACGAATCAATCAGAACCATTCAGGTATTACAGTATGTTAAACTGCAAAGCACAAATATAGAGCATTGTCACAAATGGTGATTCAAATAACTTCTCAAGATTTATAGATTCCCAAATCATCACAAAACAAACACATTATAGATTTTTCTATTTTGTCAAATATCATCATACATCTAAAAATAACTGTCTTTTTGGGGATATCTTCATACATGAGACTTCAGTTTCTCATGGGCACCAGAATGCCAGCAGTCTGACTTTCTGTGAAGGGAATCATATATTAGGTTGTTATTATTATGTGCTTATTTCTTGTCTAGAAAAGTGTGCGTCGCCATCCATCCTTGGATAAAGCTGTTGACGCAGGAAATTATGAGCTGAGACCCTGGTCCAGCTGTTGGTGGCGCCTGGCTGTCTCTTTTGTGTTATGTCTAGAATGTGCAAGGCGGGGACGCTTGAGCAGTGAGAACGCTGTTGAAAACACAAGAGAATGTACGCCAAGCATTTCCCTTTGCCGGCCATCTTGGCTGGTCTGAGTTACTATTTTGCTGTTTAGCAGCAGGGCTTGTCTTAGACTACTTTTAAAGATAATCTTGACATAACTTGGTCTTTTGAGTCGGGATGGTTAAAATGCCTTCTCTTTGGTGGACGATCGACGACGAATAAACCAATCAGTGCACCGTCGGAATCTGTTAGATTCTGGAAGCCCCCCTTTCCATGAGGCCAGACGTCGGACACCGCTCACCGGAGGAACACAAACACCATCCAACGAACCAGAGTGACTCGACCAGCAGAGAGATTGCAAGAACAATTGGTTCATCAATTGGTCCATCGAACCTTAGACGAACGGTCCATCGGACCTTAAACAAACGGTAAAGGTCAGAGTGACAAGTCTGACGTGTTCAGTCTGAACGGTCTATCGGACCTTAAACGAACGGTCCCTCGGACCTTAAACGAACGTCTGATGGGTTCAGACTGACGGGTCTGAACGGTCCATTGGAACTTAAACGAACGGTCCATCGGACCTTAAACGAACGGTCTTACCTAAAAAGAAAAAGTTTAACATCTGGTGCAAAGTTACTGATCAATTCTGTGAGGTAAGAGTGTGGGATGAACGTGGAGTGAATGTCGTGAGTGATGGAAAATCTAAAACTGGTGAAACGGTCGTTAGTATAAACTCCTGGGGATATCCTTCTTTCGAGGTAGAAGCTCGGTATTCCACACGACACCAGGCAAGTAGCATTTTTCCCATGACAAAGGAAACAGTTAATCATGAGTAACAAAAATAAGTCCTTCGAGGTCGCAACGTGGCCCAAGGAGGCGGAATGGGAAAAGTAATGTTGTTACACTGTAGATGAATTGAAAGAAAAAATACGTTGGGCAAAGATAGATAGCAAAAGGAGTACTAAATATGTGGAAAAATGGAAAAACCAATACGGTTTTTCAGGGGAGATAGATGACTGATGAACTGGAGAAAGTGTTGAGGAAGTTGTCCTTGAAAAATATAGAGAAGAAAAACAGTGAACATGGTAAACAGTAGTTTAAATGCAAGGCTTTAGTTGAAAGAGCTAAACAGAAACGAGTGAGGAAAGTGGCTGAGATAAAAAAGAAAACAGATGATGAATTGACCATAGCCACTACCCTGTCGGCAACCAACACAGCCAAACAGGAAACCCAAAAACGGGGGGGAACACAGACACCAACAAACGAGAGCTTGTACCCGATTTTAACATTATATTCTCAAACTCAAACACCATCTTATTCTGGACTGATGAACAGTCCACCCACATTGTCTTACATCTTCCTGGGGAACGACGCCAACATCGACCTTCCATGGTACATAAAAATCACCCCACACATGGAGTCCAGTCAACCCGTTTAACCCGGGTAAAATGTCTACCACCAGTCAATATCAGACCAGATCAAAAGGCCCAGTAGGAGACTGGACCCGAGCATTGAACCCCGCAGCTCCGTTAGTGACAAATTTTAGTGGAACAAGTTGTGAAACATAACCAATGGTTGAAATACCTAGCTAGCCTGGGGAAGACCCAAATTATGTGTTCCGCCTCTGGACACCTAGTGAGATAAAGGACATAACTGCTTCACTCCCAAAGCCGTGTGAAGATCCTGAATCCTTTAATAGAGAAATTACAGATTTGACCCATAGTCTTAATGCTGGGGAACTCCTTAAATTGACAACATTGACCACGCGCTCCATGTACGGAGCGATAGTCAGCCCTTTCACAGGAAGAAGTGACGCCGGGACAGTTATGCACTCTGAAGAATTGGCAAGTACCATTAGGCCCTCTGGAACAAATTATGGTAAGGTGTGCGGCTGCATACAGACGCATGCAAGATCTAAAAGAGATAACTAGGTGTTCACAGAGGAGTGAAGAAAGAGTGGATGATTTTTAGCATCGACTCCAAACCATCTTTAAGTTACACGGAGAAATCCCGGAAGGGCAAACAGAACTGTCCAACTCACATTTGTAGCAGCACTTAATGAACCAAATGAACCCCTAAACAGCCAGATATGTGAAAAGACACAATCTGAATTGGTCCACGTGCCAACCAGATGATGTTTTGAACTACGCACGGAATTAGGACATAATCAAAAGCAAAAATAAAACAACAGAAAGCCAAGTAACCAATATTTATTTTAATGGGAAATTTGACCATTCGAAGAAAGTGAAAACCAGTGAAACAAAAGACTCCGTTTGATCCAGTTAATTGAGTCTAGACAAACAACAATGGTTACGTGAAAGGCGCTGCTTCAAATGTGGGGAAATCAGGCACCTTGCAAGATAATGCCCACAGGCTAAATCAGACCAACGGTCTTGGCAAAAAAAAAGATGACTCCTCAGATGAGGAACAATGACTCAAGAGGAACAAGGTGAAGGAGATGGACTGGAACCTTCAGCCTGTCGCCCCTCCACCAGTATCCTCTAGTGAAAGTGAAGACGAAGGAAATATTTTCGCAGACAGTAACCACATTTTTAACATTGATGAGTTTTTATTGAGACATCAGACATCACTAATGGTGAAACCTGAAATGACACTGATGGTACAGGGAAACCCGACAGTTTTCCTTGTAGACTCTGGAGCCAATGTGACAGTTTTGGGACATTTGGGACGGAAACACTTAAGGCAAAGAAAAATTCTTATGAGAGGAGCGCATGGTTCTTTCCAACCATTGTTTTTGTCGCAAACCATAACCATCACCCCACTGACCCCCACTGACCCTGACAAAAGGGCGCTAGTGGAGGCAGTTTTACATCCACTTACCCACATAATTTGTTAGGACGAGATGCACAAACACAATTGGGCATCTTCATCGGGTTCAGCACCCACGAAGCCCATTATTATTGGACTCTCGATTTGCCTGATGATGTCACAAAAACAGCACCGTCTTTGAACAAATTTGCATTGATAAAGATTGGTCCTGGGGGAGACAAACAGGCTCTCGCTATGTTGGATGTGACTGTGCGATACAAGTCCACACCTGGCCCAGACCCAGACTATACACAAGCATTCCTAGCATCAAAAACTCAAGAAATGGTCATAGATTTCATTTAGAAGAATCATAGATTTCGTTTAGAAGAATCAATGGTGTTTTGTCACAGTAACAGTGATTAAAGCAGTTCGACTGTTACTTCCGCCAGGTCAACACACACACATTCCCTTAGCCAAGCCTAAAGGGCGTGACTGGAAAGAAATCAATGACTTGGCAGGAACTGTGCCACAACAAAATTGGAACTCATCTAGTCATTCTGACTTTCAACAGTCAGACCAAGGATGGACGCAAAAAACAATCAATTGGAAGATAATTGTCACATCCAATGTCCATTTTTATTGACAAAAGCAGGTCTACTCACTGTCATCTGAGGAGGAGGAGGCCATCAGCCATCTCCCAGAGGACTTGTGGAGTAAAGGCCCAGAGGATGTTGGCTTGCTCCCTTGAGCAACATCCGCTGGCACACACCGCCAGTGGTCATTGAAGAGAAAATAGAACATAGACCTGTTATCAAACAATACCCATTGAAAAAGGATGCAGAAGAGGGCATCCAACCAGTCATAGATGATTTATTGAAATCAGGGGTTTTGCGGAGATTTCCAGAATCCTCCTGCAACATACCAATATTTCGAGTGAAAAAAAGCACAAACTCATAAGTGGAGAATAGTGCATGATTTTAGAGCCATGAACAATGCCGTGAGACAATGCGCACCAGATGTGCCCAACCCTCACACGTTGTTGAATCATTTGTGACCAGGATCAAGTTGGTTCACAGTTAATGATCTCAGTAATGCTTTCTCGAGTGTGCCAGTACACTCTGACAGCCAACATTTGTTTACATTCACCTACAGAGGTGAGAAATTGGCTTTCACAAGGTTTTCACAGGGGTTTTGTTAGTGTGTTAGTGTTAGTTAGCTAGTGTGTTATGGGGATGTTGTGAGTGTCCAGAAAAGAGCAATACCACTGCTAGATAATCAACCCCGTGCCAAATCAAATCTACCTAAAACAGTCTGCTAACACTAACATTCTAAATACATATGTCAATGTCTGTTGTAATTGAGCTAAATACTTAAACATAAAAATTACCATGAGTCACCCTGAAAGAATTGACTTAAATCATAGTCACACGTGTCTCTAGCTGTAATGTTGGGGATCTGTAATACACACAACACAATATTTTACAATATAATGTCAGAAACCATTAGTGATTCACAAGTAAACCTTATAAAATATAGATTCATAA
The DNA here is from genome assembly GCF_059441005.1 of Hippichthys cyanospilos. Lineage (NCBI taxonomy): Eukaryota > Metazoa > Chordata > Actinopteri > Syngnathiformes > Syngnathidae > Hippichthys > Hippichthys cyanospilos. The sequence continues at coordinate 36,317,365 of NC_142369.1, read as the reverse complement.
ATCATCAGAGACCAAACACATTATAAATATTTCTTTCATTCTTGTCTGCTGTGTTTTCATACATCTTTTTTGGGAATATGTCAAATGTGAGGCTTCAGTTTCTTATGGGTGCCAGACAGCCAGCAGTCTGACTTTCTCAACACATTTATGATCTATACACTTTCACAAATACAGATTTCGGTGTGAAAGTGTGTTGTGGGGACGTCGTGAGTGTCCATAAAAAGAGCAATACTACTGCTACATAATCAACCCCGTCACAAATTAAATCTATCTAAAATAGTCTGCAAACGCTAACATTCTAAATACATGTGTCAAAATGTCTCTTGTACTTCCGCTCCATACTTAAACATAAAAATTACCATGAGTCACAGTGAAAGCACTGACTTAGAGCATTATCGTGTCTTCTTGTAAAGCCATGTCATTGGCTGTAATGTTGGTGATGTCATATATGAACACAACATTTGAGAATATAATGTGAGGAACATCAGTCATTATCAAGTGAACATGAAAAAAACTATAGATTAACAAAAATAATTGAACACAACATTTTACAATATAATGTGAGAAACCATCAGTAATTCTCAAGTAAACATTAAATAAGTAGAGATTCACAAATCATCAGAGACCAAACACATTATAAATATTCCTTTCTATCTTGTCAAACTGTTTTCATACATCTAAAAAGTCAAACTGGCTTTTTGGCGATATCTTCATACATGAGACATCAGTTTCTCAAGGCGCCAGACTGCCAGCAGTCTGACTTTCTGAACAAAGCTATGATCTAGACCAGGGTTCGGCAACCCACGGCTCTTTAGCGCCGTCCTAGTGGCTCCCTGGAGCTTTTTCAAAAATGTTTGAAACGGGAAAAAGATGGGTGAGAGAAATATTGTTTTTGTTTTAATATGGTTTCTGTAGGAGTCCAATTCTCCAGAAACATTTTCCAATGCTGTAAAAATGTGTAAAAAAAAATAATATTACATTTCAACATTTCTGTCAATGAAGAATTACGGCGACACGCGTTTCTATTAGCAGGGTGGGATGTTAGGCAAGGTTCCGTTGTAAACAAACCGGCGGCCATGAGCCATGGATCCCTAAGGGAAAAAGAGAAAAATAACTGAGAGGAACAGAGGATTCAACATTTCTTGGACCGAATCATTTGCATTCGTTGCCAATGCGGAAGGATTGCCTGAATGTTTACTCTATAGCGAGAAGTTGTCAAATGACAAAATGAGCAACGTGGAAAGGCATTTTCAGGAAAGGCATGCTACATTTGCAGCTGAGTACTCAGTTGGGTGTGAAAGAAAAAGTGCGATTGCATTACTTCTGGAGAAATTAGCGAGCACAAAAATAGATTTAAGAAGTGGATTGTATCTCCAAACTCCACTATTGCTGCAAGTTTTGTTGCAACCCGGGAGATAATAAAACATGGCAAACCGTTCACCTGTGCAAGCAGATATTCTCGAACATGAACGACATCAAATCAAAATATCGCACCCACCTCACAGATGTGAGCTTGCAGTCCTGTGTCAAGATTAAAGTTACATCTTACATGCCCGATGCTGAGAAGCTGACCAGTGACGTCTGGAAACAGAAGTCACATTAAATGGGTAAGAACACAATCCTGTCATAGGGCACATATTTAGTAACAAAGTGCCTGTTTTTATGAAGTGATATTTGATTTTTGTCAGTATATATTTGGAATGACACCTTAGGGATATTGTTGTGTTTTGTTGCGCAGGTCCGAGGATAGCTGCGTGGGTTACATGTCAAAAGAGGATGCTTTTTCGTTTTACCCTTGCACTGACGAGTTGGCATTTGCACAGACATCAAACTTGAACTGTATTGATTTAATTTTATGTACTTTACCTTTTCAAAAGGCTGATGTTTTTTTATTATTATTGTGTAATTGCAGGCTGTGTGTTATTGCCCTGTGTTGCCCAGATAAGGGGCATATTATGCACGTCCCATTTTGTTTTGTTGAATCCTTGAAATAAAAACATAAAAAATCAGATTTCTTTATTTCATTTAATCAAAGCAATGAAACTTAATTCCTTAATATTGAAATGAAGTTAATCTTGAGGTGGCATCGGACAACAGAGTAGTCACTGACAGTATATATATATATATATATATATATATATATATATATATATATATATATATATATATATATATATATATATATATATATATATAATTGCACATCGTCAGCTGGACATCCCAGACCCTGCACCTTGGCAGCTGGATGTTCCAAACGCACGGCCCCTGAGTTGACTATAAGTTGGCCCCTGACCTTCCAGTCTACTACAAGTCAGCAACCAACCCTGGAGTCCACCACAAGTTGCCGTCCAACCCTTGAATCCACCATAACTAAGCGCTCAACCACCAAATCCGCCATTAGCTTGCGCTCGACGCCCGAGTCCGCCACAAGTTGGTGCCCGACGCCCCCAAGTACGCTATAAGTTGGCACCTGACCTCCAAGTTCGCCATCAGTCGGCGCCTGACCTCCATCTCTGTCAAGATGCAGCTTCTGCCTGTGTCTCCAGTCGGTCTCCATTGGCCGCCACCATCTCCACCAAGCCTCCACCTACGCCTTCGCCGCTGCTCATAGTCCAATGGCCTCCTTCAACTCAGGTCAGCCTCGAGCAGCCGTCTTCGTACCTGCCAATTCTAGCAGCTGCCTCTGTTTACGCCAGTCAACGTCCAGTGGCTGCCTTCATCTTTGCCTGTCTGCATCCAACAATCGCCTCTGGTCAATATCCAGTGGCTGCCTCCGTCTCAGGTCAGCCTCAAGCAGCCGTCTTCATCGCTGTCAAGTCTCCTGCAGCCGTCTCCATCTAGAGCAATCGGCCTCCGTCTTTATCTGTCAGTGTCCAGCGGCCATCTTCGTCTTTTCTGTCAGCACCCAGTGGCTGCCTCTGCTCGCTCCGTCATGCAGATCTCATCTGGCGCATGGGACGCCCGGCACATCTTGTTTGACACCTGAGTCATCCCCTGGCCTATACCTATTATTCTGGTGTGCGTGCGTGCGTGCGGGAGTGAGTGAGTGAGTGAGTGAGTGAGTGAGTGAGTGAGTGAGTGAGTGAGTGAGTGACTGTATCTGCATACTCAAAAGTTCTGTTCAGTGAGCAGTTTTTAACTTAGCACACCATCTCTCCTTGTACACCCAATGCAGACTCAAAGGATTCTGGCTTTTCAGGTTTTGAGGTCTTGTGCTTCTGGTAATCGACTGAGCTGCAGGTGGATTTGCAGCCTGAGATGGAAAGTGTGAATATATTTATCCCCTGCTCATAGCAAGCCAAAAGAAAATCTCCTGAAAAGTAACCCCAATCCACCAGCTATCAGACGGTTGAGGATTAGGGGGTGGAAATATTTTGCTTTTAGCTGTTGTAGATCTACCATGATCATAAACCCCTCATTGGTTGCTCGTGACTGTTTGATCCACCTATCCTTCTTTCTTTTCTCAAGAAGACTTCAGTGGCTCTGTTGGGAAATTTACCTGTGGTTGAATGTTCATCAATGTCCTTTTCTATGCACATGGAGGGAAGGATGTGCTATAGTTAGTTAGGAAAAAAAAGCATGTTAGCAATGATGAGTATCGTCTACTAATCCCTTATTTTCATCCTTTTTGTTGCTGGGAAATGAAACTTGAGATGTTAAGGAGGTTGTTAAAATGAACATTTTAGGCCAAAAGAGTATTTTGGTGCATAATACACACACACACACACACACACCCACACATGCGCACCCACACACACACACATATATATATATATATATATATATATATATATATATATATATATATATATATATATATATATATATATATATATATATATATATATATATATATATATGATATTGACTGTCTTTTAAAAAGAAGCACACCAGCCCAATAGAATAATACATTGCTCCTTGCTCTGAAGGTTTACAGACAAATTCAGCTAATAAGCTTAATTGTTGAAGAAAAAAAAATATCTGTAAATTGAATCTGAAAAAAAACGCCCTGACAAAGCAAAAATACACTCACAGTATTTAATAAATAAGACTGAGTGCTCAAAAAGAATAATGTATTGTTATTATTGTTATTATATATATTTTTTTAATAGCATGCACCCAAATCAAGCTGGCATCTGCTGGGAGGGATGATGCTCACTGGAAGTGAAAGGAGATTATATAAAGCCTGAGTGAGGCTTTTACATTTGGTCAAATCCTGCCAGTATAATCTAATCTTGTGTGTCTCAATCCAATTTTTTATGCTCTCAACCATAAGAATAAAGTAGGGCAGTTTGCTTTGTAGGCCATTTGGTGGCGTAGCAACATCTGTTGCTGATGTTTAAAATATATGCAGGTTAAGAGAGATCAGAGCCAGAGAAAATGTTAAGCCGGTTCTGATATTCACAGTGGCAAAGGGCCTGCACTACACAAAGATAAACCAGGATATTCCTGTACTTCTAAAGAGATATCTGAACAATGGGCTTGTTGGGTCTTCGTACATGTCGAGTAGCGCAGAGCCGAATAGGGTAGACTTTTTGACATTACAGTACAAACATAACAAAACACTCTGCTGGAAATGTTTCTTTTCTGAATAGATTATATGTCATTATGAATGTAGGTGTGTTTAAGGATCAAGAAAAGGTATTTTTAATAAATCTAAATTTAAAACAAATGCAATGATATGGGTATCTTAAAAGATGACGGGAACTAGAATTTTTCATTAGTGGATGCGGCGAGGTTGGTGCATAGGACCTTGTACGTCCCAAGCAGATATATGACAAAAATGCCATTTGACAAATGAAAAAGTACATGGAAGTGTGGGAAGAGTGAAACGAGTGAAAAAAAAGGATACATACCATTTATAAAATTATGGAATATCTAACCCCCCCCGCGTAAAAAAAAGGACATAAACTCTGATTCACATGAAGAACTCTATACTCTTGGTTATTGTGATAGTTTCTGGGTAAAAATCTTGCCCTGAAAACATTGTTACCGTTACAGTCCTACCAATAAATAATATCAATATAGTAACCTTACTGAAATGAAAGCTCTATTCTGAAGCCAATGGACAGGAGTGTGATTAGTTGTTAAATATGATGCTAAAATAAACAAAGGACAAAGATTTTTATTATGTAATATCTATATGATGTCTATTAAAGATGTATACATTTGTAATTTATTCTAATTGGTTGATGTGTTTGCAGAATGATTAAATATATTGATGACAAAAGTGAACAATGGAATAATGTGCACATATACTTCCACTATACATTCAAAATTCTTGTTGTACTTAACTTTCTACTTGTATTTCTCTAAATTATTTTTCTTTTAGATTCACTTTACATGATGTTAAGGACTTTTTGGATGTACTGTAGGTGATGGCCCAGACAAGGCATGCAATATTGCAGATCCCTCAAAATTAGAAAAATGCCATCCTCAGTGACTGTGGTCGTGATAGGTTGGATATGGACTATGTGTGGGGGAGATAGTCCATTTGCCAACCAGGACTTTAAAAGCATATGGTGAACTTTATGGGGACAGATGACGACAGGAACAATGTTGATTCTGACCTCCTCCACTACTCCACTAGGTTTCTCTTACCACCTGGGACTAGGGAGAATACAGGGCCTCGACCACCCATACTGGGCATCCACAACCTCTAGGGGCAAAACTAGATGGGATCAAAACTTAAGAAACACTATGAGTGTTTATGTCCTAACTCTTCCCCCACTGCCTCTTCTCCACCACCCTCTACTGGTCCTCTGAGCTCCTCTAGCTGCCTGAGAGGGACAATTATAAAGAAACTCAAAGGTAATCTACACTGTAAACCCCCAAAAGTTGCGAGCACTTAAAAAAAAACAAAAAAACTTGAGGCAATCAATTGCCACATTTTTTTTTAAACTAACTTAAAATTCCAATTTTTAAAAACTTAAAAGTTTTGACTATTCTGCCACTCTTAATATCTAATTTCTGTTAAGTTAAAATGCTAATTTATCAACATAAACATTTTAATTTACACGACTTTAGATTTTCATCATGACACCTATGAGTTGATATAGCAGAAAACTTTGTCATATTAATTTAACATATGACAAAGTTTTCTGCTGTATCAACTCATAATGTTTAGTTATACTAACTTTTCAGTGGTATTAACTAAATGTTTATTTTTCTGCCATCCATATATGTAGGTGCTTATCCTCACCAGGGTTGCTTGCTGGCTGCTGCCTGTCACAGTAGTCTTGAGACAGTAGGTAGGGAACACCCTGGACCAACTAATCGCAGAACACACACTGACAAACAACCATTCACACCCAAGGACAATTTAGCATATCCAATGGACTCCAATACATGTCTCTTGAAATGTGGGGGGAAGCCGGAGTGAACCCTCACGGGCTTAGGGGGAACATGCAAACTCCACAAAAAATGTGACAAAACATTTTCATTTATGCAAGTTTCTTCATGAATATATGTGACAAACAGGTAAAAGAATCAAAACAACGAACAATTGAAGAAAGGAAAATACCAAAACCTTTGTTTTGTAAAACCACACCCAGACCATTTCTCTATGCATCAACCAGCATTCTGTATTCCTTCTGTAGAATATTGGCCCATCATTCACAGGCAAATGCCTCAAGGTGGGTCAAGCTGGTGGGGTTCTGAGCCACCTTTCTCATCTTCAGGTTTCACCTCAATTTTTGATCAGATTTAGGTCAGAACTCTGACTTGACCATTTTAATACATTTACATCATTGTCCTTGTCCATTTCTTCCCTACCTTGACAGTTTGCTTAGGATAATTGTCCTTGTGGACCATCCAGTTGTGGCTGAGCTGGAGTTTCTCAGCAGACTCCTTCAGGTTTTCATGAAGGTTTCCAATTAAATACTCCTTGCTTGATAATTTCCTCAACCTTGACAAGGTTCCCTGTGCCACTGGAGGAGAAGCATTCCCATAAAACTATGTTGTCAAGACCATACCTCTTAATAGGGATGGTGTTCTTTGGCTCATAAGCGTCTTCTTTTTTTCAACAGACTTACCAACCATTCATTGGCCCAAATAACCCTAACTTTGCCTCACCAGACCACAGGATGGTTGACCAAAATCTAGAGTCATGTTGGAGGCAGTGGTGAGCCGTCAGGATCAGCAAGGCCTCCTCTGCTGGCCTAGTATAACCTGACATTATCATAATGTGAAGGGAATCATATATTAGGTTGTTATCATTATGTGCTTAGTTCATTGTTACCCATTTATTCAATCCTAGTTCATCTTGACCCTGTCCTTAGATAGAGCTGTTGACGCACAAAAGTGTGAGCCGGGACCTTGGCCCAGCTGCCGGTGGCGCCTGGCTGGCTCTTTTGTTGTGTCTTGTAATCTGCTATGCTTTTGCTCAATAAAAGCCAGGGGAGGACGGCTGGGCAGTGAAAAACTAGCGTTGGAAGACCCACGAGTTACATTTGCCCAAGCTTTTTTCCCTATGCCCGGCATAGAAAAGTCAATCTTGGCTGGTCCGAGTTACTCTTTTTGCTGTTTAAACAGCTAGGCTTGTCCTAGTCTTCTTTTCTGAGATTTCTCTGACATTCTAACTTGGTCCGTTCGAGCCGGATGGTTAAGAAGCCTTCTCTTCGGTGGACGATCGACGACAGCTGAACCAATCGGTATACCGTTGGAATCCGTTAGATTCTGGAAGCCCTCCTTTCCACGAGGCCAGACGTCGAACACCGCTCACCGGAGGAACGCAAACACCATCCAACGAACCAGAGTGACTCGACCAGCGAAGAGATTGCAAGAACAAAAGGTCAGTCTGACGAGTCTGAATTGTCCACCGGATGTTAAACAAACGGTCTATCGGACCTTAAACGTGCGGTCCATCGGACCTTAAACGGGCGGTCCATCGGACCTTAAACGTGTGGTCCATCGGACCTTAAACGGGCGATCCATCGGACCTTAAACGTGCGGTCCATCGGACCTTAAACGAGCGATCCATCGGACCTTAAACGTGCGGTCCATCGGAACTTAAACGTGCGGTCCATCGGACCTTAAACGAGCGGTCCATCGGACCTTAAATGTGCGGTCCATCGGACCTTAAACGAATGGTCCATCGGACCTTAAACGGCTGGTCCATTGGACCTTAAACGAACGTCTTGACGGGTTCAGTCTGACGAGACTGGCTGGTCCATTGGACCTTAAACGTATAGTCAATTGGACTTTAAACAAACGGCCTGACATAAAAAAGAGAAAGTTTAACATCCGGTGCACAGTTACTGATCATTTCTGTGATGTATGAGTGTGGAATGAATGTGGAGTGGTTGTCCTGAGTGACGGGAAATCTAAAACTGGTGAAGTGGTCGTGAGTATAAACACCTGGGGATATCCGCCTTTCGAGGTAGAAGCTCGGTATCCGACACGACACCAGGCACGTAACGTAGCATTTCTCCAGTGACGAAGGAAACATAGTTAATCATGAGAAAGAAAAAAAAAAAAGTCCTCCGAGGCCGCAACTTGGCCCAAGGAGGCAAAATGGGAAAAGGAATGTTGTTGTTTTGTGGATGAATCGAAGGAAAAAGTACGTCGGGCAGAGATAGATAGCTGAGAAAGTAATAAGTATGTGGAAAAATGGAAAATCCAATACGGTTTTTCAGGAGACGTGGATGATTGTGGTGGATTGGAGAAAGTGTTGCGGAAGTTGTCATTGAAGGACAGGGAAAGGATTGAAAACGGTGATGATTAACAGTGGTTTAAATGCAAGGCTTTAGTTGATAGAGCCAAACCGAAACGACCATGGAAGGTGGCTGAGAAAAAAAGGAAAGCAGATGATGATTTGAAGGCAGGCAACTAACACAGCCAGACAGTAAACCCAAATTAACGGTGGAAAACAGACACCAACAATTCGTACCTGAGTTTACCACCATATTCTTAAACCCAGACACCTGAGGTTTTCAGAGGCGGAGTTGACAACCAGGCAAGACCGTGGCCACGGCAGTAAGACCCTTTTCGGGACTGGGTCTCAGCTCCACATCTGAGTACTGAGGGTTGACATGAAGCCAAAGGAGTGATGCCATTTGAAATGGTGTGTGCAAAAAGTGTGTCTTGTACGTGCTTAACAAAGTCCGCATATACGTTGTAAACTGCATGTTGTGTGATGTGGATCTGCGTGTGTATCTGTCAGTTTGCTGGTGTGTAACTATTGGTGTGTTACATGTTTGTATGTTAGATTGTTAGAAATAAACAATGATATTTGTTGAAATTTGGCTAAAATACATTGTTATATCAGGCTTGATCTAGTCTGCATGGTTAAAAGTCAAAATGACAAATTTGAGATCGTTTCAAACCTGAAGTTTGTGGGCAGAAACTGGTCCATTTACAGGGTTAATTCTCAGCACACAGGCGAAATGAGAAAAATGGAAAAATATATTATGGGATCAGTTGAGACTAAATTAAGAATTAGGATGTTTTCAAATGCTAGATTAACTGGCAATGAATAATTTTAAACAACAGTGGTTGAAACACAAATAAAATACACAAAGTTGTTGTGTTTTATGTGAGGCTATGCCAGGGGTGGATAGCCAGATGACGTTGAATTATAAATGTTGTGTTTTCATAGCTTAATAACATGTAGGCATGTTGTCGTATGATAGCCAGCTTGGGAGACTGCGGTATGAAAATGAGAAGTGATTGTGAGTGTAAGTTTGTGAAGCTTGCTCTGTTGAAATTTTCACACAGTTTGCTGCATGTGTTGCTGTTATTGTTGTTGTCATAGTTGTGAGAATTGTCGTTTTTGCTAAAGTTGATTTTGTTGTTTTTGCTGTTGTTGTTCTTCAAAGTGGAAAATATTTGTAATTGGCAAATTGATAGAGACCACTGAATTTGTTAGAACAAAGCTGAAGAAAAATTTCAAATAGCAAAATCGATAAAAGAGAAAAAGTTGAATCTGGAAATAGCAGCAACCACTAAATGACCTGTAGAGAAAATAAAACAGCCAAGTAGACACCAAACAAAGCTGCTTGCGAGAATTGCAGATAACGGGACAAACAGAGGTGAGGAGAGCAGGGGTGGCAATCAGAGGCCTCAGTCTCCCTTTTTGACCGCGACTGCGACCTTTTTTTTGTAATTTATCCTCCACTTTCTGAAAACAGGAATGCAACTCTTCTCTACCAACCACACCTGTAAAGAAAATTGCATAGATACGTGATAGGGAGTTGTATTTCATGATCCAAGTAGCAAACCCTGCATGTTAAGACAAAAGGAGGCAGAAAGGGTAGAATTATTTTTGTATACTGGCCCTGCAAAAAACAAGTACGCAAAAGCAGAAGAAAGCCTGGCACCTTACAAAACATGAATTTAAAAGGTAGAAGATTGATGCCTTATATGTAATAATTGTTTGAAGAGATTAGCATGATAGGATCAGGTCTTACAGTAAAATAGATTCAACTGTGCAAAAGGAGGATGAACCAGTTGATATGTTAAATGTTTGATATAGTATAGTTTGCAAGAGTTTTCTAAAAACAAATCGCATTATGGTAGATAATGGATAAACAGGCTGAACATATTGACAGCAGCTGAAATGCAAGGCTAAATGGAACTATACTACAAACAAAAATGTAGACGTTAGTGACCTCCAACACTCAGAGATTAGATAAATCGACTATTCAGCTGAGAGTGGAGTAGAAGAAGAAAAGTAGAAGATGTAGGGGAGAAAACAGACATTCTGGTGTGATGGAGAAGAGGAAGTGCATTGTGTTGGAAACAGGAATTGTGGTAGCGGAAAAGAAGGATGTAAGAGAGAGTTGAAAGACAAATTTGAATGCATAAGAATGTTGGCATTGTGGCAAGAAAGATTTTGGGCAAGTGGAAACAAATGGAAGAAGGTTGGCAGAACTAATGAGATAAGGATGGCAGAATTGTTACTGACAGACAAAAGGAGGCCATTGCGAAAGCCCAAAAACTCAGACCAAAAGACAAATGATGTCATTTTTAAGGCTGATGAATTATTGTAGCATATGGATTCCAAAAAATTGTTTTGAATTGACTAGGCCACTGTTTGATATCAGTTATGAAAAAAGCTGACGATGCATTTGACAGTGTGAAATTGGAATTGATTCATTCATCCGTATTGACACTACCGGATTACAGCAAACCATTTGAGCAAAGGGTGACCGCTAAAGAGGGATTCATGACTTCAGTTTTGTTGCAGAAGCATGACGGGAAACTGAGGCCAGTCAAATTTTACTCTGAGGAATTGGATGCAGTTGCTGGTCCGACCCCTGAAGGCGTTCAGGTGGTGCTGGCAGCAGCATTGGCTGTGGAGGCTTCAGTGGAGGTTGTGTTGTTTCACCCCCTCACGTTGAGGGTTCCCTATGTATTTGTTCTGTTGCTGGAACCCCCCCCCCCCAAAAAAAAAAATGACACTCTTATCGCCTGCATGACATTTATATTGCACCGCGGTTCTTGTATCACAGGGACACATTATAATTGTTAGATGTGGAGCATCAAACCCAGCAACACCTTTGCCCACACCTGTAGACGGCACCCCACACGACTGTGGAAGCCACGCCCAAATTTCCACCAAACCAAGACCTAACCTGAATGACACCCCTCTCCCGACTGGAGAAGTTTTTTTTTTGACGGTTCAGCTAGCAAAGGGGAAGACGGCCGCAAAAGGGTGGGATATGTAGTTACTACATATATTAAAATTTTGTTTTAAGGAACATTAAAATCGACATGTTCATTGCAAGCAGATGAATTGGCTGCGCTAATCAAAGAGTGTGAAATTTTTGAAAGCAAATATGTTACAATATGGACAGACAGCGAGTATGGCATGTGTTTTATCAACTTTGGGCTAACCGCGGCTTCCAAACCACAACAAGAAAAGAAATGACCAAACTAGAGCTGCAAGCAGCTATAAAGGGCCCTCGCAGACCTGTGCACGTTAGGCTATGAACAGGTCGGGGTATGAACAAGGACTATGAACGATGAAAAAGTAGTTGTAGATGACTTCAGTGCAGGACTCTTACCAAATATGTAAAATTTAGTCAAGGTGGGACAATGTGGGTGGAGTTACTGCAGCTTTTATTGTTCCAATGTTGTGACTTTCAATGCCATATAGGCCACACCCACTGTCGAAACATCGTACTGATTTGTGGAGGGCATAAGGCATGGCCACTGGCTTTTCAGAAAACATTTAAGGGATATCACTTCAAGGGACTCAGCAGAGTACATAAAAACATTAAGGATTGGCTTTTTTTTTGCTGCCACTAGGTGGCCCTCGTACTATGATAAAAAATTGGCATGTAGGTGTGTTTCACATTGGACTCCCATCCCATATATGAAGTTTTAAAAATATCAGATCGTCTAGGTCCATTTTCAGCAACTTTTACCGTTTTCACGAGACATCGGATTTTGAGTTGGCATAGAGGCCACGCCCTTTATTGAAAAGTCATAAAAGTTGAGAACCTTAATGTTCCAATGTGTCATAGCTTTTCGGACAATTTTTTAGTTCATTTAGTCAAACAGGCATTTCACAGTACATAAAAGTATAAAAAATGAGATTTTTGTCCGCCACTGGGTGGCGCTGTAAATGATTTGAAAGTTTATCACATAGCTGTATTATTGCATTACTTTTAAAGGCCCAGGAAAGTTTCAGATGGTTTGAAGCTGTCATAGCTGAGTTATTAAGATTTTTGTCACTCTTGGCGAAGGAAGTATTAAACATAATTTGAAGCTCCGCCCCTATCTTTTATGTCAAGAGATCTTCACGATATTTGGACTATGTGTGCCCCTCAGTTGGATAATGATTCATGCCAAAGTTGAAGGTAATGGGGTGAATCGTTTAAGAGAAAAAGGCACTAGTTTGAGACCAGCTAATGTCTAAGAATGGGAGAAAACTGCACATTAAAAAAATTCATAACAATTTTTCTGTACATCCTAGCACATCACTTCTATTGACTTTTTTGTAGGCCTTGCAGTATTTCATTTGCCTACAAATTTTCATAGCTGTAAGTCAAACCAAACAGGATTGACTGTAATCTTTCGACTAATGACATTTTTTGCAGCCACTAGGTGGCGCTAGCTTTAAACTGGAATATATTTTTGTCGATATGTTCAGGAGAATATTTTCATCCAAGGTGTGAAATTGTGAGAAGATCAGATCATCTGGGTCAAATTACAGCAACTTTTACTGGACAGATAAAGTTTCGGAATGAAAATGGTCGTAGAAGCCACGCCCATTATCGAAACTTCGTAAAATTTGGTTGAGGTCAACAGAACTATCTAGAGGCTTTTCAGACTTAATTTCAGCGATATTACTTCAAAGGGCTCAGCTAAACACATATAAACCTTTAAAAAATGCTATATTTTTGGCTGCCACTAGGTGGCGCTCGTACTATAACAAAAAATACGTTGATAGGTGTAATCCGCATTAGGATCCCATCAAATATGTAAAGTTTAAAAATGATAAGACCATCTGGGACCAAACACAGCAACTTTGTTTGTTTTGGCCAGACATCAGACTGACATTTTTGTTTGCCAATAGATGGCCTTATAAGCAATTGAAGATTTTTTTAAACACTTGTGTTAAGGGCTTGAGTCTCCATGTGTCTGTGAAGTTTCAGATTTTTCCAAGCTTGTAAAGCTGAGTTATAAAGGTTTGTTTCACATGTGGCAAAGTAATCATCAAAGGCATAATATAAAGCCCCGCCCCCAACATATTTGTTGGCGGATCGTCACAAAAATTTGAACAATTGTGCCTCACAGTCAGATAAAACATCACAGCAAATTTGAAGTCGATCGGGTCAAGCGTTTGGGAGAAAAAAGGAGCAGTTCGGGACCTGCAAATGAGCAAAAACGGGCCAAAAGTGCACATTCAAAAATTCATAACTCTCTTTCTGTACATCTGAGCACATGGCTCGCGCTGACTTTTTTGTAGGGCTCGAGGTCCTACATAAGGCTACAAATTTTTGGAGCTCTAGGTCAAACGGGCCGGGAGTGAGAGGCTATTTTCCACTCATAAGGCCATTTTGTGGCCAATTACAGCCACTTTTTTCGTTTTGGCGAGTCATCTGACTTTGAGGTGGCGTGCAGACTACGCCCATTATCGAAAAGTCATAAAATTTTGAAACCTTAATATTCCATGTCTTATTGATATTGTGACCAATTTTCATTTGTTGTACTACAACAGACTGAGCACAAAACATGAAAGTGTAAAAAATGACATTTTAATCAACCACTAGGCGGCGCTAGTAGGTATTTAAAAAAACTTTTTTTAAAGGTGTTAAAGACATAAGTCTCCATGTGTCTATGAAGTTTTAGATTTTTTTAAGCTAGTACATCAAAGTTATTTAGGTTTTTGTCCCTCTTGGCGAAGGAAAAATTGAACACATAATTTTAAGCCACGCCTCTATCATATATGTACGCGGATCTGCACCAAATTTTGCCCAGTTGTGCCCCTATGTCTAATTATATACCACAGCAAAATTGAAGGCGATTGAGTAAAGCGTTTAGGAGAAACAAGGAGCAGTTTGGGACCTGCAAACGTGCAAAAATGGGCCAAAAATGCACATTCAAAAATTCATAACTCTTTTTCTGTAAATCTGAGCACATGTCTCGCGCTGACTTTTTTGTAGGTCTCTAGGCCCTTCATATGCCTAAAAATTTTCGTAGCTCTAGGTCAAACGGGCCGGGACCAGGTGCACTTTTTCAACCTTAGGTGGCGCTGCAGAGCCATTTTTTTTGCATTCTTTTGAGAAACACAAAAATATCCAATTTTTCACCGGGCCCGACAAATGTGCAAATTTTGGTGACTTTTCGTGCATGTTTAGGCCCTCAAAAATGGAAAAGCGCTGCACAGTTAATAATAATAATAACTAGAGCTGCAAGCAGCTATAAAGGGCCCTCGCAGACCTGTGCACGTTGGGGTATGAACAGGTCGGGGTATGAACAAGGACTATGAATGATGAAAAATTTGTTGTAGATCACTTCAGTGCAGGACTATTACCAAATATGTAAAATTTAGACAAGGTGGGACAATGTGTGTGGAGTTACTGCAGCTTTTATTGTTCCAATTTTGTGACTTTCAATGCGATTTAGGCCACATTCACTGTCGAAACATCGTACTGATTTGCGGAGGGCATAAGGCATGGCCACTGGCTTTTCAAAAAACATTTAAGGGATGTCACTTCAAGGGGCTCAGCAGAGTACATAAAAACATTAAGGATTTGCTATATTTTTTGCTGCCACTAGGTGGCGCTCGTACTATGATTAAAAAATAGGCCTGTAGGTGTGTTTCACATTGGACTCCCATCCCATATATGAATTTTTAAAAATATATGATCGTCTAGGTCCAATTACAGCAACTTTTACCGTTTTCGCGAGACATCGGATTTTGAGTTGGCATAGAGGCCACGCCCTTTAATGAAAAGTCATAAAAGTTGAGAAACTTCGTAAAATTTGATGGAGGTCAGCAGGGCTATCTAGAGGCTTTTCAGACTTAATTTCAGCGATATTACTTCAAAGGGCTCAGCTAAACACATAAAAACGTTTAAAAAATGCTATATTTTTGGCTGCCACTAGGTGGCGCTCGCACTATAACAAAAAATACGTTGATAGGTGTATTCCGCATTGGAAACCCATCAAATATATGAAGTTTAGAAAAGATAAGACCATCTGGGACCAAACACAGCAACTTTGTTCGTTTTGGCCAGACATCAGACTGACATATTTGTTTGCCACTAGATGGCCTTATAAGCAATTGAAGAATTTTTTAAACACTTGTGTTAAGGGCTTAAGTCTTCATGTGTATGTGAAGTTTCAGATTTTTCTAAGCTTGTAAAGCTGAGTTATAAAGGTTTGTTTCACATGTGGCAAAGTAATCATCAAAGGCATAATTTGAAGCCCCGCCCCCAACATATTTGATGGCGGATCATCACAAAAATTTGAACAGTTGTGCCTCACAGTCAGATAAAACATCACAGCAAATTTGAAGTCGATCGGGTCAAGCGTTTGGGAGAAAAAAGGAGCAGTTTGGGACCTGCAAATGAGCAAAAACGGGCCAAAAGTGCACATTCAAAAATTCATAACTCTCTTTCTGTACATCTGAGCATATGGCTCGCGCTGACTTTTTTGTAGGGCTCGAGGTCCTACATAAGGCTACAAATTTTTGGAGCTCTAGGTCAAACGGGCCGGGAGTGAGAGGCTATTTTCCACTCATAAGGCCATTTTGTGGCCAATTACAGCCACTTTTTTCGTTTTGGCGAGTCATCTGACTTTGAGGTGGCGTGCAGACTACGCCCATTATCGAAATGTCGTAAAATTTTAAAACCTTAATATTCCATGTCTTAATGATATTCTGACCAATTTTCATTTGTTTTACTCAAACAGACTGAGCACAATACATGAAAGTGTAAAAAATAACATTTTAATCAACCACTAGGCGGCGCTAGTAGGTATTTAAAAAACTTTTTTCAAAGGTGTTAAAGACATAAGTTTTCATGTATCTATGAAGTTTTAGATTTTTTTATGCTAGTACAACAAAGTTATTAAGGTTTATGTCACTCTTGGCGAAGGAAAAATTGAACACATAATTTGAAGCCACACCCCTATCATATATGTCAGCGGATCTGCACCAAATTTTGCCCACTTGTGCCTCTATGTGTCAATATGGACCACAGCAAATGTGAAGGCGATTGAGTAAGGCGTTTAGGAGAAACAAGGAGCAGTTTGGGACCTGCAAACGTGCAAAAATGGGCCAAAAATGCACATTCAAAAATTCATAACTCTTTTTCTGTACATCTGAGCACATGGCTCGCTGACTTTTATGTAGGTCTCTAGGTCCTACATATGCCTAAAAATTTTCGTAGCTCTAGGTCAAACGGGCCGGGACCAGGTGCACTTTTTCGACCTTAGGTGGCGCTGCAGAGCCAATTTTTTTGCATTGTTTTGGGAAACACAAAAATATCCAATTTTTCACCGGGCCCGACAAATGTGCAAATTTTGGTGACTTTTCGTGCATGTTTAGACCCTCAAAAATGGAAAAGCGCTGCACAGTAAATAATAATAATAATAATAATAATAATAACTAGAGCTGCAAGCAGCTATAAAGGGCCCTCGCAGACCTGTGCACCTTGGGCTATGAACAGGTCGGGGTATGAACAAGGACTATGAACGATGAAAAAGTAGTTGTAGATGACTTCAGTGCAGGACTCTTACCAAATATGTAAAATATAGTCAAGGTGGGACAATGTGGGTGGAGTTACTGCAGCTTTTATTGTTCCAATGTTGTGACTTTCAATGCCATATAGGCCACACCCACTGTCGAAACATCGTACTGATTTGTGGAGGGCATAAGGCATGGCCACTGGCTTTTCAGAAAACATTTAAGGGATATCACTTCAAGGGGCTCAGCAGAGTACGTAAAAACATTAAGGATTTGCTATATTTTTTGCTGCCACTAGGTGGTGCTCGTACTATGATAAAAAATAGGCTTGTAGGTGTGTTTCACATTGGACTCCCATCCCATATACGAAGTTTTAAAAATATCAGATCATCTAGGTCCAATTACAGCAACTTTTACCGTTTTGGCGAGACATCGGATTTTGAGTTGGCATAGAGGCCACGCCCTTTATTGAAAAGTCATAAAAGTTGAGAACCTTAATGTTCCAATGTGTCATAGCTTTTCTGACCATTTTTGAGTTCAATTAGTCAAACAGGCATTTCACAGTACATAAAAGTATAAATAATGAGATTTTTGTCCGCCACTGAGTGGCGCTGTAAATGATTTGAAAGTTTATCACATAGCTGTATTATTGCATGACTTTTAAAGTCCCAGGAAAGTTTCAGATGGTTTGAAGCTGTCATAGCTGAGTTATTAATATTTTTGTCACTCTTGGCGAAGGAAGCATTAAACATAATTTGAAGCTCCGCCCCCATCTTTTCTGTCAAGAGATCTTCACGATATTTGGACTATGTGTGCCCCTCAGTTGGATAATGATTCATGCCAAAGTTGAAGGTAATGGGGTGAATCATTTAAGAGAAAAAGGCACTAGTTTGAGACCAGCTAATGTCTAAGAATGGGACAAAACTGCACATTAAAAAAATTCATAACAATTTTTCTGTACATCCTAGCACATCACTTCTATTGACTTTTTTGTAGGTCTTACAGTCCTTCATTTGCCTACAAAGTTTCATAGCTGTAGGTCAAACCAAACAGGCTTGACTGTAATCTTTCGACTAATGACATTTTTTGCAGCCACTAGGTGGCGCTAGCTTTAAACTGGAATATATTTTTGTCGATATGTTCAGGAGAATATTTTCATCCAATGTGTGAAATTGTGAGAAAATCAGATCATCTGGGTCAAATTACAGCAACTTTTACTGGACAGAAAAAGCTTCGGAATGAAAATGGTCGTAGAGACCACGCCCATTATCGAAACTTCGTAAAATTTGGTGGAGGTCAGCGGGGCTGTCTAGAGGCTTTGCAGACGTAATTTCAGCGATATAACATGAAAGGGCTCAGCTAAACACATAAAAACGTTTAAAAAATGCTATATTTTTGGCTGCCACTAGGTGGCGCTCGCACTATAACAAAAAATACGTTGATAGGCGTATACTGCATTGAAAACCCATCAAATATATGAAGTTTAGAAAAGATAAGACCATCTGGGACCAAACACAGCAACTTTGTTCGTTTTGGCGAGACATCAGACTGAAATTTTTGTTAGCCACTAGATGGCCTTATAAGCAATTGAAGATTTTTTTAAACACTTGTGTTAAGGGCTTAAGTCTTCATGTGTATGTGAAGTTTCAGATTTTTCTAAGCTTGTAAAGCTGAGTTATAAAGGTTTGTTTCACATGTGGCAAAGTAATCATCAAAGGCATAATATGAAGCCCCGCCTCCAACATATTTGATGGCGGATCATCACAAAAATTTGAACATTTGTGCCTCAGAGTCGGATAAAACATCACAGCAAATTTGAAGTCGATCAGGTCAAGCATTTGGGAGAAAAAAGGAGCAGTTCGGGACCTGCAAATGAGCAAAAACGGGCCAAAAGTGCACATTCAAAAATTCATAACTCTCTTTCTGTACATCTGAGCACATGGCTCGCGTTGACTTTTTTGTAGAGCTCGAGGTCCTACATAAGGCTACAAATTTTTGTAGCTCTAGGTCAAACGGGCCGGGAGTGAGAGGCTATTTTCCACTCATAAGGCCATTTTGGGGCCAATTACAGCCACTTTTTTCGTTTTGGCGAGTCATCTGACTTTGAGGTGGCGGGCAGACTACGCCCATTATCGAAAAGTCGTAAAATTTTAAAACCTTAATATTCCATGTCTTAATGATATTTTGACCAGTTTTCACTTGTTTTACTCAAATAGACTGAGCACAATACATGAAAGTGTAAAAAATGACATTTTAATCAACCACTAGGGGGCGCTAGTAGGTATCCAAAAAACCTTTTTTTAAAGGTGTTAAAGACATAAGTTTCCATGTGTCTATGAAGTTTTAGATTTTTTTAAGCTTGTACATCAAAGTTATTAAGGTTTTTGTCCTTCTTGGCGAAGGAAAAATTGAACACATAATTTGAAGCCACGCCCCTATCATATATGTCAGCGGATCTGCACCAAATTTTGCCCACTTGTGCCCCTACGTGTGAATATTGACCACAGCAAATTTGAAGGCGATTGAGTAAAGCGTTTAGGAGAAACAAAGAGCAGTTTGGGACCTGCAAACGTGCAAAAATGGGCCAAAAATACACATTCAAAAAATCATAACTCTTTTTCTGTACATCTGAGCACATGGCTCACGCTGACTTTTTTGTAGGTCTCTAGGTCCTACATATGCCTAAAAATTTTCGTAGCTCAAGGTCAAACGGGCCGGGACCAGGTGCACTTTTTCGACCTTAGGTGGCGCTGCAGAGCCATTTTTTTTGCATTGTTTTGGGAAACACAAAAATATCCAATTTTTTACCGGGCCCGACAAATGTGCAAATTTTGGTGACTTTTCGTGCATGTTTAGGCCCTCAAAATTGGAAAAGCGCTGCACAGTAAATAATAATAATAACTAGAGCTGCAAGCAGCTATAAAGGGCCCTCGCAGTCCTGTGCACGTTGGGTATGAACAGGTCGGGGTATGAACAAGGACTATGAACGATGAAAAAGTAGTTGTAGATGACTTCAGTGCAGGACTCTTACCAAATATGTAAAATTTAGACAAGGTGGGAAAATGTGTGTGGAGTTACTGCAGCTTTTATTGTTCCAATTTTGTGACTTTCAATGCCATATAGGCCACACCCACTGTCGAAACATTGTACTCATATGTGGGGGGCATAAGGCATGGCCACTGGCTTTTCAGAAAACATTTTAAGGATATCACTTTAAGGGGCTCAGCAGAGTACATAAAAAATTAAGGACTTGCTATTTTTTTTGCTGCCACTAGGTGGCGCTCGTACTATGATAAAAAATAGGCTTGTAGGTGTGTTTCACATTGGACTCCCATCCCATATATGAAGTTTTGCAAACATCAGATCATCTAGGTCCAATTACAGCAACTTTCACCGTTTTGGGGAGACATTAGACTTTGAGTTTGCATAGAGGCCACGCCCTTTAATGAAAAGTCATAAAAGTTGAGAACCTTAATGTTCCAATGTGTCATAGCTTTTCTGACCATTTTTTAGTTCATTTAGTCAAACAGGCATTTCACAGTACATAAAAGTATAAAAAATGAGATTTTTGTCCGCCACTGGGTGGCGCTGTAAATGATTTGAAAGTTTATCACATAGCTGTATTATTGCATGACTTTTAAAGTCCCAGGAAAGTTTCAGATGGTTTGAAGCTGTCATAGCTGAGTTATTAACATTTTTGTCACTCTTGGCGAAGGAAGTATCAAACATAATTTGAAGCTCCGCCCCCATCTTTTCTGTCAAGAGATCTTCACGATATTTGGACTATGTGTGCCCCTCAGTTGGATAATGATTCATGCCAAAGTTGAAGGTAATGGGGTGAATCGTTTAAGAGAAAAAGGCACTAGTTTGAGACCAGCTAATGTCTAAGAATGGGACAAAACTGCACATTAAAAAAATTCTTAACAATTTTTCTGTACATCCTAGCACATCACTTTTATTGACTTTTTTGTAGGTCTTGCAGTCCTTCATTTGCCTACAAAGTTTCATAGCTGTAGGTCAAACCAAACAGGATTGACTGTAATCTTTCGACTAATGACATTTTTTGCAGCCACTAGGTGGCGCTAGCTTTAAACTGGAATATATTTTTGTCGATATGTTCAGGAGAATATTTTCATCCAATGTGTGAAATTGTGAGAAGATCAGATCATCTGGGTCAAATTAGAGCAACTTTTACTGGACAGATAAAGCTTCGGAATGAAAATGGTCGTAGAGGCCACGCCCATTATCGAAACTTCGTAAAATTTGGTGGAGGTCAGCAGGGCTGTCTAGAGGCTTTTCAGACCTAATTTCAGCGATATTACATCAAAGGGCTCAGCTAAACACATAAAAACGTTTAAAAAATGCTCTATTTTTGGCTGCCACTAGGTGGCGCTCGCACTATAACAAAAAATACGTTGTTAGGTGTATTCCGCATTGGAAACCCATCAAATATATGAAGTTTAGAAAAGATAAGACCATCTGGGACCAAACACAGCAACTTTGTTCGTTTTGGCGAGACATCAGACTGACATTTTTGTTTGCCACTAGATGGCCTTATAAGCAATTGAATATTTTTTTAAACACTTGTGTTAAGGGCTTGAGTCTCCATGTGTCTGTGAAGTTTCAGATTTTTCTAAGCTTGTAAAGCTGAGTAATAAAGGTTTGTTTCACATGTGGCAAAGTAATCATCAAAGGCATAATATAAAGCCCCGCCCCCAACATATTTGATGGCGGATCATCACAAAAATTTGAACAATTGTGCCTGACAGTCAGATAAAACATCACAGCAAATTTGAAGTCGATCGGGTCAAGCGTTTGGGAGAAAAAAGGAGCAGTTCGGGACCTGCAAATGAGCAAAAACGGACCAAAAGTGCACATTCAAAAATTCATAACTCTCTTTCTGTACATCTGAGCATAGGGCTCGCGCTGACTTTTTTGTAGGGCTCGAGGTCCTACATAAGGCTACAAATTTTTGGAGCTCTAGGTCAAACGGGCCGGGAGTGAGAGGCTATTTTCCACTCATAAGGCCATTTTGGGGCCAATTACAGCCACTTTTTTCGTTTTGGCGAGTCATCTGACTTTGAGGTGGCGTGCAGACTACGCCCATTATCGAAAAGTCGTAAAATTTTAAAACCTTAATATTCTATGTCTTAATGATATTTTGACCAATTTTCATTTGTTTTACTCAAACAGACTGAGCACAATACATGAGAGTGTAAAAAATGACATTTTAATCAACCACTAGGCGGCGCTAGTAGGTATTTAAAAAAACTTTTTTTAAAGGTGTTAAAGACATAAGTTTCCATGTGTCTATGAAGTTTTAGATTTTTTTAAGCTAGTACATCAAAGTTATTAAGGTTTTTGTCACTCTTGGCGAAGGAAAAATTGAACACATAATTTGAAGCCACGCCCCTATCATATATGTCAGCGGATCTGCACCAAATTTTGCCCAATTGTGCCCCTATGTGTGAATATGGACCACAGCAAATTTGAAGGCGATTGAGTAAAGCGTTTGGGAGAAACAAGGAGCAGTTTGGGACCTGCAAACGTGCAAAAATGGGCCAAAAATGCACATTCAAAAATTCATAACTCTTTTTCTGTACATCTGAGCACATGGCTCACGCTGACTTTTTTGTAGGTCTCTAGGTCCTACATATGCCTAAAAATTTTCATAGCTCTAGGTCAAACGGGCCGGGACCAGGTGCACTTTTTCGACCTTAGGTGGCGCTGCAGAGCCATTTTTTTTGCATTGTTTTGGGAAACACAAAAATATCCAATTTTTCACCGGGCCCGACAAATGTGCAAATTTTGGTGACTTTTCGTGCATGTTTAGGCCCTCAAAAATGGAAAAGCGCTGCACAGTAAATAATAATAATAATAATAATAATAATAATAATAATAATAATCTGGAGAAAAACAAGAGGGCTCTCGCAGCGGTAGCTGCTCGGGCCCTAATAACTAGAGCTGCAAGCAGCTATAAAGGGCCCTCGCAGACCTGTGCACGTTGGGGTATGAACAGGTCGGGGTATGAACAAGGACTACGAACGATGAAAAATTAGTTGTAGATTACTTCAGTGCAGGACTCTTACCAAATATGTAAAATTTAGACAAGGTGGGACAATGTGGGTGGAGTTACTGCAGCTTTTATTGTTCCAATTTTGTGACTTTCAATGCCATATAGGCCACAGCCACTGTCGAAACATCGTACTGATTTGTGGAGGGCATAAGGCATGGCCACAGGCTTTTCAAAAAACATTTAAGGGATATCACTTCAAGGGGCTCAGCAGAGTATATAAAAACGTTAAGGATTTGCTATATTTTTTTGCTGCCATTAGGTGGCGCTCGTACTATGATAAAAAATAGGCTCCTAGGTGTGTTTCACATTGGACTCCCATCCCATATATGAAGTTTTGCAAACATCAGATCATCTAGGTCCAATTACAGCAACTTTTACCGTTTTTGCGAGACATCAGACTTTGAGTTTGCATAGAGGCCACACCCTTTAATGAAAAGTCATAAAAGTTGAGAACATTAATGTTCCAATGTGTCATAGCTTTTCTGACCATTTTTTAGTTCATTTAGTCAAACAGGCATTTAACAGTACATAAAAGTATAAAAAATGAGATATTTGTCCGCCACTGGGTGGCGCTGTAAATGATGTGAAAGTTTATCACATAGCTGTATTATTGCATGACTTTTAAAGTCCCAGGAAAGTTTCAGATGGTTTGAAGCTGTCATAGCTGAGTTATTAAGATTTTTGTCACTCTTGGCGAAGGAAATATTAAACATAATTTGAAGCTCCGCCCCCATCTTTTATGTCAAGAGATCTTCACGATATTTGGACTATGTGTGCCCCTCAGTTGGATAATGATTCATGCCAAAGTTTAAGGTAATGGGGTGAATCTTTTAAGAGAAAAAGGCACTAGTTTGAGACCAGCTAATGTCTAAGAATGGGACAAAACTGCACATTAAAAAAATTCATAACAATTTTTCTGTACATCCTAGCACATCACTTCTATTGAAATTTTTGTAGGTCTTACAGTCCTTCATTAGCCTACAAAGTTTCATAGCTGTAGGTCAAACCAAACAGGATTGACTGTAATCTTTCGACTAATGACTTTTTTGCAGCCACTAGGTGGCGCTAGCTTTAAACTGGAATATATTTTTGTCGCTATTTTCAGGAGAATATTTTTATCCAATGTGTGAAATTGTGAGAAGATCAGATCATCTGGGTCAAATTACAGCAAATTTTACTGGACAGATAAAGCTTCGGAATGAAAATGGTCATAGAGGCCACGCCCATTATCGAAACTTCGTAAAATTTGGTGGAGGTCAGCAAGGCTGTCTAGAGGCTTGTCAGACTTAATTTCAGCGATTTTACTTCAAAGGGCTCAGCTAAACACATAAAAACGTGTAAAAAATGCTATTTTTTTGGCTGCCAGTAGGTGGCGCTCACACTATAACAAAAAATACGTTGATAGGTGTATTCCGCATTGGAAATCCATCAAATATGTAATGTTTAGAAAAGATAAGACCATCTGGGTCCAAATACAGCAACTTTGTTCGTTTTCGCGAGAAATCAGACTGACATTTTTGTTTGCCACTAGGTGGCCTTATAAGCAATTTAAGATTTTTTTAAACACATGTGTTTAGGGCTTGAGTCTTCATGTGTCTGTGAAGTTTCAGATTTTTCCAAGCTTGGAAAGCTGAGTTATAAAGGTTTGTTTCACATGTGGCAAAGTAGTCATCAAAGGCTGAATATAAAGCCCCGCCCCCAACATATTTGATTGCGGATCGTCACGAAAATTTGAACAATTGTGGCTCACAGTCAGATAAAACATCACAGCAAATTTGAAGTCGATCGGGTCAAGCGTTTGGGAGAAAAAAGGAGCAGTTTGGGACCTGCAAATGAGCAAAAACGGGCCAAAGGTGCACATTCAAAAATTCATAACTCTCTTTCTGTACATCTGAGCATATGGCTCACGCTGACTTTTTTGTAGGGCTCGAGGTCCTACATAAGGCTACAAATTTTTGTAGCTCTAGGTCAAATGGGCCGGGAGTAAGAGGCTATTTTCCACTCATAAGGCCATTTTGGGGCCAATTACAGCCACTTTTTTCGTTTTGGCGAGTCATCTGACTTTGAAGTGGCGTGCAGAGCACGCCCTTTATCGAAAAGTCATAAAATTTTAAAATCTTAATATTCCATGTCTTAATGATATTCTGACCAATTTCCACTTGTTTTACTCAAACAGACTGAGCACAATACATGAGAGTGTAAAAAATGACATTTTAATCAACCACTAGGCGGCGCTAGTAGGTATTTAAAAAAACTTTTTTTAAAGGTGTTAAAGACATAAGTTTTCATGTGTCTATGAAGTTTTAGATTTTTTTAAGCTAGTACATCAAAGTTATTAAGGTTTTTGTCCCTCTTGGCGAAGGAAAAATTGAACACATTATTTGAAGCCACGCCCCTATCATATATGTCAGCGGATCTGCACCAAATTTCGCCCACTTGTGCCCCTATGTGTGAATATGAACCACAGCAAATTTGAAGGTGATTGAGTAAAGCGTTTAGGAGAAACAAGGAGCAGTTTGGGACCTGCAAACGTGCAAAAATGGGCCAAAAATGCACATTCAAAAATTCATAACTCTTTTTCTGTACATCTGAGCACATGGCTCGCTGACTTTTTTGTAGGTCTCTAGGTCCTACATATGCCTAAAAATTTTCGTAGCTCTAGGTCAAACGGGCCGGGACCAGGTGCACTTTTTCGACCTTAGGTGGCGCTGCAGAGCCAATTTTTTTGCATTGTTTTGGGAAACACAAAAATATCCAATTTTTCACCGGGCCCGACAAATGTGCAAATTTTGGTGACTTTTCGTGCATGTTTAGACCCTCAAAAATGGAAAAGCGCTGCACAGTAAATAATAATAATAATAATAATAATAATAACTAGAGCTGCAAGCAGCTATAAAGGGCCCTCGCAGACCTGTGCACCTTGGGCTATGAACAGGTCGGGGTATGAACAAGGACTATGAACGATGAAAAAGTAGTTGTAGATGACTTCAGTGCAGGACTCTTACCAAATATGTAAAATATAGTCAAGGTGGGACAATGTGGGTGGAGTTACTGCAGCTTTTATTGTTCCAATGTTGTGACTTTCAATGCCATATAGGCCACACCCACTGTCGAAACATCGTACTGATTTGTGGAGGGCATAAGGCATGGCCACTGGCTTTTCAGAAAACATTTAAGGGATATCACTTCAAGGGGCTCAGCAGAGTACGTAAAAACATTAAGGATTTGCTATATTTTTTGCTGCCACTAGGTGGTGCTCGTACTATGATAAAAAATAGGCTTGTAGGTGTGTTTCACATTGGACTCCCATCCCATATACGAAGTTTTAAAAATATCAGATCATCTAGGTCCAATTACAGCAACTTTTACCGTTTTGGCGAGACATCGGATTTTGAGTTGGCATAGAGGCCACGCCCTTTATTGAAAAGTCATAAAAGTTGAGAACCTTAATGTTCCAATGTGTCATAGCTTTTCTGACCATTTTTGAGTTCAATTAGTCAAACAGGCATTTCACAGTACATAAAAGTATAAATAATGAGATTTTTGTCCGCCACTGAGTGGCGCTGTAAATGATTTGAAAGTTTATCACATAGCTGTATTATTGCATGACTTTTAAAGTCCCAGGAAAGTTTCAGATGGTTTGAAGCTGTCATAGCTGAGTTATTAATATTTTTGTCACTCTTGGCGAAGGAAGCATTAAACATAATTTGAAGCTCCGCCCCCATCTTTTCTGTCAAGAGATCTTCACGATATTTGGACTATGTGTGCCCCTCAGTTGGATAATGATTCATGCCAAAGTTGAAGGTAATGGGGTGAATCATTTAAGAGAAAAAGGCACTAGTTTGAGACCAGCTAATGTCTAAGAATGGGACAAAACTGCACATTAAAAAAATTCATAACAATTTTTCTGTACATCCTAGCACATCACTTCTATTGACTTTTTTGTAGGTCTTACAGTCCTTCATTTGCCTACAAAGTTTCATAGCTGTAGGTCAAACCAAACAGGCTTGACTGTAATCTTTCGACTAATGACATTTTTTGCAGCCACTAGGTGGCGCTAGCTTTAAACTGGAATATATTTTTGTCGATATGTTCAGGAGAATATTTTCATCCAATGTGTGAAATTGTGAGAAAATCAGATCATCTGGGTCAAATTACAGCAACTTTTACTGGACAGAAAAAGCTTCGGAATGAAAATGGTCGTAGAGACCACGCCCATTATCGAAACTTCGTAAAATTTGGTGGAGGTCAGCGGGGCTGTCTAGAGGCTTTGCAGACGTAATTTCAGCGATATAACATGAAAGGGCTCAGCTAAACACATAAAAACGTTTAAAAAATGCTATATTTTTGGCTGCCACTAGGTGGCGCTCGCACTATAACAAAAAATACGTTGATAGGCGTATACTGCATTGAAAACCCATCAAATATATGAAGTTTAGAAAAGATAAGACCATCTGGGACCAAACACAGCAACTTTGTTCGTTTTGGCGAGACATCAGACTGAAATTTTTGTTAGCCACTAGATGGCCTTATAAGCAATTGAAGATTTTTTTAAACACTTGTGTTAAGGGCTTAAGTCTTCATGTGTATGTGAAGTTTCAGATTTTTCTAAGCTTGTAAAGCTGAGTTATAAAGGTTTGTTTCACATGTGGCAAAGTAATCATCAAAGGCATAATATGAAGCCCCGCCTCCAACATATTTGATGGCGGATCATCACAAAAATTTGAACATTTGTGCCTCAGAGTCGGATAAAACATCACAGCAAATTTGAAGTCGATCAGGTCAAGCATTTGGGAGAAAAAAGGAGCAGTTCGGGACCTGCAAATGAGCAAAAACGGGCCAAAAGTGCACATTCAAAAATTCATAACTCTCTTTCTGTACATCTGAGCACATGGCTCGCGTTGACTTTTTTGTAGAGCTCGAGGTCCTACATAAGGCTACAAATTTTTGTAGCTCTAGGTCAAACGGGCCGGGAGTGAGAGGCTATTTTCCACTCATAAGGCCATTTTGGGGCCAATTACAGCCACTTTTTTCGTTTTGGCGAGTCATCTGACTTTGAGGTGGCGGGCAGATTACGCCCATTATCGAAAAGTCGTAAAATTTTAAAACCTTAATATTCCATGTCTTAATGATATTTTGACCAGTTTTCACTTGTTTTACTCAAATAGACTGAGCACAATACATGAAAGTGTAAAAAATGACATTTTAATCAACCACTAGGGGGCGCTAGTAGGTATCCAAAAAACCTTTTTTTAAAGGTGTTAAAGACATAAGTTTCCATGTGTCTATGAAGTTTTAGATTTTTTTAAGCTTGTACATCAAAGTTATTAAGGTTTTTGTCCTTCTTGGCGAAGGAAAAATTGAACACATAATTTGAAGCCACGCCCCTATCATATATGTCAGCGGATCTGCACCAAATTTTGCCCACTTGTGCCCCTACGTGTGAATATTGACCACAGCAAATTTGAAGGCGATTGAGTAAAGCGTTTAGGAGAAACAAAGAGCAGTTTGGGACCTGCAAACGTGCAAAAATGGGCCAAAAATACACATTCAAAAAATCATAACTCTTTTTCTGTACATCTGAGCACATGGCTCACGCTGACTTTTTTGTAGGTCTCTAGGTCCTACATATGCCTAAAAATTTTCGTAGCTCAAGGTCAAACGGGCCGGGACCAGGTGCACTTTTTCGACCTTAGGTGGCGCTGCAGAGCCATTTTTTTTGCATTGTTTTGGGAAACACAAAAATATCCAATTTTTTACCGGGCCCGACAAATGTGCAAATTTTGGTGACTTTTCGTGCATGTTTAGGCCCTCAAAATTGGAAAAGCGCTGCACAGTAAATAATAATAATAATAACTAGAGCTGCAAGCAGCTATAAAGGGCCCTCGCAGACCTGTGCACGTTGGGGTATGAACAGGTCGGGGTATGAACAAGGACTACGAACGATGAAAAATTAGTTGTAGATTACTTCAGTGCAGGACTCTTACCAAATATGTAAAATTTAGACAAGGTGGGACAATGTGGGTGGAGTTACTGCAGCTTTTATTGTTCCAATTTTGTGACTTTCAATGCCATATAGGCCACAGCCACTGTCGAAACATCGTACTGATTTGTGGAGGGCATAAGGCATGGCCACAGGCTTTTCAAAAAACATTTAAGGGATATCACTTCAAGGGGCTCAGCAGAGTATATAAAAACGTTAAGGATTTGCTATATTTTTTTGCTGCCATTAGGTGGCGCTCGTACTATGATAAAAAATAGGCTCCTAGGTGTGTTTCACATTGGACTCCCATCCCATATATGAAGTTTTGCAAACATCAGATCATCTAGGTCCAATTACAGCAACTTTTACCGTTTTTGCGAGACATCAGACTTTGAGTTTGCATAGAGGCCACACCCTTTAATGAAAAGTCATAAAAGTTGAGAACATTAATGTTCCAATGTGTCATAGCTTTTCTGACCATTTTTTAGTTCATTTAGTCAAACAGGCATTTAACAGTACATAAAAGTATAAAAAATGAGATATTTGTCCGCCACTGGGTGGCGCTGTAAATGATGTGAAAGTTTATCACATAGCTGTATTATTGCATGACTTTTAAAGTCCCAGGAAAGTTTCAGATGGTTTGAAGCTGTCATAGCTGAGTTATTAAGATTTTTGTCACTCTTGGCGAAGGAAATATTAAACATAATTTGAAGCTCCGCCCCCATCTTTTATGTCAAGAGATCTTCACGATATTTGGACTATGTGTGCCCCTCAGTTGGATAATGATTCATGCCAAAGTTTAAGGTAATGGGGTGAATCTTTTAAGAGAAAAAGGCACTAGTTTGAGACCAGCTAATGTCTAAGAATGGGACAAAACTGCACATTAAAAAAATTCATAACAATTTTTCTGTACATCCTAGCACATCACTTCTATTGAAATTTTTGTAGGTCTTACAGTCCTTCATTAGCCTACAAAGTTTCATAGCTGTAGGTCAAACCAAACAGGATTGACTGTAATCTTTCGACTAATGACTTTTTTGCAGCCACTAGGTGGCGCTAGCTTTAAACTGGAATATATTTTTGTCGCTATTTTCAGGAGAATATTTTTATCCAATGTGTGAAATTGTGAGAAGATCAGATCATCTGGGTCAAATTACAGCAAATTTTACTGGACAGATAAAGCTTCGGAATGAAAATGGTCATAGAGGCCACGCCCATTATCGAAACTTCGTAAAATTTGGTGGAGGTCAGCAAGGCTGTCTAGAGGCTTGTCAGACTTAATTTCAGCGATTTTACTTCAAAGGGCTCAGCTAAACACATAAAAACGTGTAAAAAATGCTATTTTTTTGGCTGCCAGTAGGTGGCGCTCACACTATAACAAAAAATACGTTGATAGGTGTATTCCGCATTGGAAATCCATCAAATATGTAATGTTTAGAAAAGATAAGACCATCTGGGTCCAAATACAGCAACTTTGTTCGTTTTCGCGAGAAATCAGACTGACATTTTTGTTTGCCACTAGGTGGCCTTATAAGCAATTTAAGATTTTTTTAAACACATGTGTTTAGGGCTTGAGTCTTCATGTGTCTGTGAAGTTTCAGATTTTTCCAAGCTTGGAAAGCTGAGTTATAAAGGTTTGTTTCACATGTGGCAAAGTAGTCATCAAAGGCTGAATATAAAGCCCCGCCCCCAACATATTTGATTGCGGATCGTCACGAAAATTTGAACAATTGTGGCTCACAGTCAGATAAAACATCACAGCAAATTTGAAGTCGATCGGGTCAAGCGTTTGGGAGAAAAAAGGAGCAGTTTGGGACCTGCAAATGAGCAAAAACGGGCCAAAGGTGCACATTCAAAAATTCATAACTCTCTTTCTGTACATCTGAGCATATGGCTCACGCTGACTTTTTTGTAGGGCTCGAGGTCCTACATAAGGCTACAAATTTTTGTAGCTCTAGGTCAAATGGGCCGGGAGTAAGAGGCTATTTTCCACTCATAAGGCCATTTTGGGGCCAATTACAGCCACTTTTTTCGTTTTGGCGAGTCATCTGACTTTGAAGTGGCGTGCAGAGCACGCCCTTTATCGAAAAGTCATAAAATTTTAAAATCTTAATATTCCATGTCTTAATGATATTCTGACCAATTTCCACTTGTTTTACTCAAACAGACTGAGCACAATACATGAGAGTGTAAAAAATGACATTTTAATCAACCACTAGGCGGCGCTAGTAGGTATTTAAAAAAACTTTTTTTAAAGGTGTTAAAGACATAAGTTTTCATGTGTCTATGAAGTTTTAGATTTTTTTAAGCTAGTACATCAAAGTTATTAAGGTTTTTGTCCCTCTTGGCGAAGGAAAAATTGAACACATTATTTGAAGCCACGCCCCTATCATATATGTCAGCGGATCTGCACCAAATTTCGCCCACTTGTGCCCCTATGTGTGAATATGAACCACAGCAAATTTGAAGGTGATTGAGTAAAGCGTTTAGGAGAAACAAGGAGCAGTTTGGGACCTGCAAACGTGCAAAAATGGGCCAAAAATGCACATTCAAAAATTCATAACTCTTTTTCTGTACATCTGAGCACATGGCTCGCTGACTTTTTTGTAGGTCTCTAGGTCCTACATATGCCTAAAAATTTTCGTAGCTCTAGGTCAAACGGGCCGGGACCAGGTGCACTTTTTCGACCTTAGGTGGCGCTGCAGAGCCAATTTTTTTGCATTGTTTTGGGAAACACAAAAATATCCAATTTTTCACCGGGCCCGACAAATGTGCAAATTTTGGTGACTTTTCGTGCATGTTTAGACCCTCAAAAATGGAAAAGCGCTGCACAGTAAATAATAATAATAATAATAATAATAATAACTAGAGCTGCAAGCAGCTATAAAGGGCCCTCGCAGACCTGTGCACCTTGGGCTATGAACAGGTCGGGGTATGAACAAGGACTATGAACGATGAAAAAGTAGTTGTAGATGACTTCAGTGCAGGACTCTTACCAAATATGTAAAATATAGTCAAGGTGGGACAATGTGGGTGGAGTTACTGCAGCTTTTATTGTTCCAATGTTGTGACTTTCAATGCCATATAGGCCACACCCACTGTCGAAACATCGTACTGATTTGTGGAGGGCATAAGGCATGGCCACTGGCTTTTCAGAAAACATTTAAGGGATATCACTTCAAGGGGCTCAGCAGAGTACGTAAAAACATTAAGGATTTGCTATATTTTTTGCTGCCACTAGGTGGTGCTCGTACTATGATAAAAAATAGGCTTGTAGGTGTGTTTCACATTGGACTCCCATCCCATATACGAAGTTTTAAAAATATCAGATCATCTAGGTCCAATTACAGCAACTTTTACCGTTTTGGCGAGACATCGGATTTTGAGTTGGCATAGAGGCCACGCCCTTTATTGAAAAGTCATAAAAGTTGAGAACCTTAATGTTCCAATGTGTCATAGCTTTTCTGACCATTTTTGAGTTCAATTAGTCAAACAGGCATTTCACAGTACATAAAAGTATAAATAATGAGATTTTTGTCCGCCACTGAGTGGCGCTGTAAATGATTTGAAAGTTTATCACATAGCTGTATTATTGCATGACTTTTAAAGTCCCAGGAAAGTTTCAGATGGTTTGAAGCTGTCATAGCTGAGTTATTAATATTTTTGTCACTCTTGGCGAAGGAAGCATTAAACATAATTTGAAGCTCCGCCCCCATCTTTTCTGTCAAGAGATCTTCACGATATTTGGACTATGTGTGCCCCTCAGTTGGATAATGATTCATGCCAAAGTTGAAGGTAATGGGGTGAATCATTTAAGAGAAAAAGGCACTAGTTTGAGACCAGCTAATGTCTAAGAATGGGACAAAACTGCACATTAAAAAAATTCATAACAATTTTTCTGTACATCCTAGCACATCACTTCTATTGACTTTTTTGTAGGTCTTACAGTCCTTCATTTGCCTACAAAGTTTCATAGCTGTAGGTCAAACCAAACAGGCTTGACTGTAATCTTTCGACTAATGACATTTTTTGCAGCCACTAGGTGGCGCTAGCTTTAAACTGGAATATATTTTTGTCGATATGTTCAGGAGAATATTTTCATCCAATGTGTGAAATTGTGAGAAAATCAGATCATCTGGGTCAAATTACAGCAACTTTTACTGGACAGAAAAAGCTTCGGAATGAAAATGGTCGTAGAGACCACGCCCATTATCGAAACTTCGTAAAATTTGGTGGAGGTCAGCGGGGCTGTCTAGAGGCTTTGCAGACGTAATTTCAGCGATATAACATGAAAGGGCTCAGCTAAACACATAAAAACGTTTAAAAAATGCTATATTTTTGGCTGCCACTAGGTGGCGCTCGCACTATAACAAAAAATACGTTGATAGGCGTATACTGCATTGAAAACCCATCAAATATATGAAGTTTAGAAAAGATAAGACCATCTGGGACCAAACACAGCAACTTTGTTCGTTTTGGCGAGACATCAGACTGAAATTTTTGTTAGCCACTAGATGGCCTTATAAGCAATTGAAGATTTTTTTAAACACTTGTGTTAAGGGCTTAAGTCTTCATGTGTATGTGAAGTTTCAGATTTTTCTAAGCTTGTAAAGCTGAGTTATAAAGGTTTGTTTCACATGTGGCAAAGTAATCATCAAAGGCATAATATGAAGCCCCGCCTCCAACATATTTGATGGCGGATCATCACAAAAATTTGAACATTTGTGCCTCAGAGTCGGATAAAACATCACAGCAAATTTGAAGTCGATCAGGTCAAGCATTTGGGAGAAAAAAGGAGCAGTTCGGGACCTGCAAATGAGCAAAAACGGGCCAAAAGTGCACATTCAAAAATTCATAACTCTCTTTCTGTACATCTGAGCACATGGCTCGCGTTGACTTTTTTGTAGAGCTCGAGGTCCTACATAAGGCTACAAATTTTTGTAGCTCTAGGTCAAACGGGCCGGGAGTGAGAGGCTATTTTCCACTCATAAGGCCATTTTGGGGCCAATTACAGCCACTTTTTTCGTTTTGGCGAGTCATCTGACTTTGAGGTGGCGGGCAGACTACGCCCATTATCGAAAAGTCGTAAAATTTTAAAACCTTAATATTCCATGTCTTAATGATATTTTGACCAGTTTTCACTTGTTTTACTCAAATAGACTGAGCACAATACATGAAAGTGTAAAAAATGACATTTTAATCAACCACTAGGGGGCGCTAGTAGGTATCCAAAAAACCTTTTTTTAAAGGTGTTAAAGACATAAGTTTCCATGTGTCTATGAAGTTTTAGATTTTTTTAAGCTTGTACATCAAAGTTATTAAGGTTTTTGTCCTTCTTGGCGAAGGAAAAATTGAACACATAATTTGAAGCCACGCCCCTATCATATATGTCAGCGGATCTGCACCAAATTTTGCCCACTTGTGCCCCTACGTGTGAATATTGACCACAGCAAATTTGAAGGCGATTGAGTAAAGCGTTTAGGAGAAACAAAGAGCAGTTTGGGACCTGCAAACGTGCAAAAATGGGCCAAAAATACACATTCAAAAAATCATAACTCTTTTTCTGTACATCTGAGCACATGGCTCACGCTGACTTTTTTGTAGGTCTCTAGGTCCTACATATGCCTAAAAATTTTCGTAGCTCAAGGTCAAACGGGCCGGGACCAGGTGCACTTTTTCGACCTTAGGTGGCGCTGCAGAGCCATTTTTTTTGCATTGTTTTGGGAAACACAAAAATATCCAATTTTTTACCGGGCCCGACAAATGTGCAAATTTTGGTGACTTTTCGTGCATGTTTAGGCCCTCAAAATTGGAAAAGCGCTGCACAGTAAATAATAATAATAATAACTAGAGCTGCAAGCAGCTATAAAGGGCCCTCGCAGACCTGTGCACGTTGGGGTATGAACAGGTCGGGGTATGAACAAGGACTACGAACGATGAAAAATTAGTTGTAGATTACTTCAGTGCAGGACTCTTACCAAATATGTAAAATTTAGACAAGGTGGGACAATGTGGGTGGAGTTACTGCAGCTTTTATTGTTCCAATTTTGTGACTTTCAATGCCATATAGGCCACAGCCACTGTCGAAACATCGTACTGATTTGTGGAGGGCATAAGGCATGGCCACAGGCTTTTCAAAAAACATTTAAGGGATATCACTTCAAGGGGCTCAGCAGAGTATATAAAAACGTTAAGGATTTGCTATATTTTTTTGCTGCCATTAGGTGGCGCTCGTACTATGATAAAAAATAGGCTCCTAGGTGTGTTTCACATTGGACTCCCATCCCATATATGAAGTTTTGCAAACATCAGATCATCTAGGTCCAATTACAGCAACTTTTACCGTTTTTGCGAGACATCAGACTTTGAGTTTGCATAGAGGCCACACCCTTTAATGAAAAGTCATAAAAGTTGAGAACATTAATGTTCCAATGTGTCATAGCTTTTCTGACCATTTTTTAGTTCATTTAGTCAAACAGGCATTTAACAGTACATAAAAGTATAAAAAATGAGATATTTGTCCGCCACTGGGTGGCGCTGTAAATGATGTGAAAGTTTATCACATAGCTGTATTATTGCATGACTTTTAAAGTCCCAGGAAAGTTTCAGATGGTTTGAAGCTGTCATAGCTGAGTTATTAAGATTTTTGTCACTCTTGGCGAAGGAAATATTAAACATAATTTGAAGCTCCGCCCCCATCTTTTATGTCAAGAGATCTTCACGATATTTGGACTATGTGTGCCCCTCAGTTGGATAATGATTCATGCCAAAGTTTAAGGTAATGGGGTGAATCTTTTAAGAGAAAAAGGCACTAGTTTGAGACCAGCTAATGTCTAAGAATGGGACAAAACTGCACATTAAAAAAATTCATAACAATTTTTCTGTACATCCTAGCACATCACTTCTATTGAAATTTTTGTAGGTCTTACAGTCCTTCATTAGCCTACAAAGTTTCATAGCTGTAGGTCAAACCAAACAGGATTGACTGTAATCTTTCGACTAATGACTTTTTTGCAGCCACTAGGTGGCGCTAGCTTTAAACTGGAATATATTTTTGTCGCTATTTTCAGGAGAATATTTTTATCCAATGTGTGAAATTGTGAGAAGATCAGATCATCTGGGTCAAATTACAGCAAATTTTACTGGACAGATAAAGCTTCGGAATGAAAATGGTCATAGAGGCCACGCCCATTATCGAAACTTCGTAAAATTTGGTGGAGGTCAGCAAGGCTGTCTAGAGGCTTGTCAGACTTAATTTCAGCGATTTTACTTCAAAGGGCTCAGCTAAACACATAAAAACGTGTAAAAAATGCTATTTTTTTGGCTGCCAGTAGGTGGCGCTCACACTATAACAAAAAATACGTTGATAGGTGTATTCCGCATTGGAAATCCATCAAATATGTAATGTTTAGAAAAGATAAGACCATCTGGGTCCAAATACAGCAACTTTGTTCGTTTTCGCGAGAAATCAGACTGACATTTTTGTTTGCCACTAGGTGGCCTTATAAGCAATTTAAGATTTTTTTAAACACATGTGTTTAGGGCTTGAGTCTTCATGTGTCTGTGAAGTTTCAGATTTTTCCAAGCTTGGAAAGCTGAGTTATAAAGGTTTGTTTCACATGTGGCAAAGTAGTCATCAAAGGCTGAATATAAAGCCCCGCCCCCAACATATTTGATTGCGGATCGTCACGAAAATTTGAACAATTGTGGCTCACAGTCAGATAAAACATCACAGCAAATTTGAAGTCGATCGGGTCAAGCGTTTGGGAGAAAAAAGGAGCAGTTTGGGACCTGCAAATGAGCAAAAACGGGCCAAAGGTGCACATTCAAAAATTCATAACTCTCTTTCTGTACATCTGAGCATATGGCTCACGCTGACTTTTTTGTAGGGCTCGAGGTCCTACATAAGGCTACAAATTTTTGTAGCTCTAGGTCAAATGGGCCGGGAGTAAGAGGCTATTTTCCACTCATAAGGCCATTTTGGGGCCAATTACAGCCACTTTTTTCGTTTTGGCGAGTCATCTGACTTTGAAGTGGCGTGCAGAGCACGCCCTTTATCGAAAAGTCATAAAATTTTAAAATCTTAATATTCCATGTCTTAATGATATTCTGACCAATTTCCACTTGTTTTACTCAAACAGACTGAGCACAATACATGAGAGTGTAAAAAATGACATTTTAATCAACCACTAGGCGGCGCTAGTAGGTATTTAAAAAAACTTTTTTTAAAGGTGTTAAAGACATAAGTTTTCATGTGTCTATGAAGTTTTAGATTTTTTTAAGCTAGTACATCAAAGTTATTAAGGTTTTTGTCCCTCTTGGCGAAGGAAAAATTGAACACATTATTTGAAGCCACGCCCCTATCATATATGTCAGCGGATCTGCACCAAATTTCGCCCACTTGTGCCCCTATGTGTGAATATGAACCACAGCAAATTTGAAGGTGATTGAGTAAAGCGTTTAGGAGAAACAAGGAGCAGTTTGGGACCTGCAAACGTGCAAAAATGGGCCAAAAATGCACATTCAAAAATTCATAACTCTTTTTCTGTACATCTGAGCACATGGCTCGCGCTGACTTTTTTGTAGGTCTCTAGGTCCTACATATGGCTAAAAATTTTCGTAGCTCTAGGTCAAACGGGCCGGGACCAGGTGCACTTTTTCGACCTTAGGTGGCGCTGCAGAGCCATTTTTTTTGCATTGTTTTGGGAAACACAAAAATATCCAATTTTTCACCGGGCCCGACAAATGTGCAAATTTTGGTGACTTTTCGTGCATGTTTAGGCCCTCAAAAATGGAAAAGCGCTGCACAGTAAATAATAATAATAATAATAATAATAATAATAATAAGAATAATAATCTGGAGAAAAACAAGAGGGCTCTCGCAGCAGTAGCTGCTCGGGCCCTAATAAGAATAATAATCTGGAGAAAAACAAGAGGGCTCTCGCAGCGGTAGCTGCTCGGGCCCTAATAAGAATAATAATCTGGAGAAAAACAAGAGGGCTCTCGCAGCGGTAGCTGCTCGGGCCCTAATAATCTGGAGAAAAACAAGAGGGCTCTCGCAGCGGTAGCTGCTCGGGCCCTAATAATAATCTGGAGAAAAACAAGAGGGCTCTCGCAGCGGTAGCTGCTCGGGCCCTAATAATCTGGAGAAAAACAAGAGGGCTCTCGCAGCGGTAGCTGCTCGGGCCCTAATAAGAATAACTAGAGCGGCAAGCAGCTATAAAGGGCCCTCGCAGACCTGTGCACGTTGGGGTATGAACAGGTCGGGGTATGAACAAGGACTATGAACAATGAAATAGTAGTTGTAGATGACTTCAGTGCAGGACTCTTACCAAATATGTAAAATTTAGACAAGGTGGGACAATGTGGGTGGAGTTACTGCAGCTTTTATTGTTCCAATTTTGTGACTTTCAATGCCATATAGGCCACACCCACTGTCGAAACATCGTACTGATTTGTGGAGGGCATAAGGCATGGCCACTGGCTTTTCAGAAAACATTTAAGGGATATCACTTCAAGGGGCTCAGCAGAGTACATAAAAACATTAAGGATTTGCTATATTTTTTGCTGCCACTAGGTGGCGCTCGTACTATGATAAAAAATAGGCTTGTAGGTGTGTTTCACATTGGACTCCCATCCCATATATGAAGTTTTGCAAACATCAGATCATCTAGGTCCAATTACAGCAACTTTCACCGTTTTGGGGAGACATCAGACTTTGAGTTTGCATAGAGGCCACGCCCTTTAATGAAAAGTCATAAAAGTTGAGAACCTTAATGTTCCAATGTGTCATAGCTTTTCTGACCATTTTTTAGTTCATTTAGTCAAACAGGCATTTCACAGTACATAAAAGTATAAAAAATGAGATTTTTGTCCGCCACTGGGTGGCGCTGTAAATGATTTGAAAGTTTATCACATAGCTGTATTATTGCATGACTTTTAAAGTCCCAGGAAAGTTTCAGATGGTTTGAAGCTGTCATAGCTGA
The DNA here is from genome assembly GCF_059441005.1 of Hippichthys cyanospilos. NCBI lineage: Eukaryota > Metazoa > Chordata > Actinopteri > Syngnathiformes > Syngnathidae > Hippichthys > Hippichthys cyanospilos. Next base: position 36,278,177 of record NC_142369.1, on the reverse strand, counting down.
GTTATTAACATTTTTGTCACTCTTGGCGAAGGAAGTATTAAACATAATTTGAAGCTCCGCCCCCATCTTTTCTGTCAAGACATCTTCACGATATTTGGACTATGTGTGCCCCTCAGTTGGATAATGATTCATGCCAAAGTTGAAGGTAATGGGGTGAATCGTTTAAGAGGAAAAGGCACTAGTTTGAGACCAGCTAATGTCTAAGAATGGGACAAAACTGCACATTAAAAAAATTCATAACAATCTTTCTGTACATCCTAGCACATCACTTCTATTGACTTTTTTGTAGGTCTTGCAGTCCTTCATTTGCCTACAAAGTTTCATAGCTGTAGGTCAAACCAAACAGGATTGACTGTAATCTTTCGACTAATGACATTTTTTGCAGCCACTAGGTGGCGCTAGCTTTAAACTGGAATATATTTTTGTCGATATGTTCAGGAGAATATTTTCATCCAATGTGTGAAATTGTGAGAAGATCAGATCATCTGGGTCAAATTACAGCAACTTTTACTGGACAGATAAAGCTTCGGAATGAAAATGGTCGTAGAGGCCACGCCCATTATCGAAACTTCGTAAAATTTGGTGGAGGTCAGCAGGGCTGTCTAGAGGCTTTTCAGACCTAATTTCAGCGATATTACATCAAAGGGCTCAGCTAAACACATAAAAACGTTTAAAAAATGCTCTATTTTTGGCTGCCACTAGGTGGCGCTCGCACTATAACAAAAAATACGTTGTTAGGTGTATTCCGCATTGGAAACCCATCAAATATATGAAGTTTAGAAAAGATAAGACCATCTGGGACCAAACACAGCAACTTTGTTCGTTTTGGCGAGACATCAGACTGACATTTTTGTTTGCCACTAGATGGCCTTATAAGCAATTGAATATTTTTTTAAACGGTTGTGTTAAGGGCTTGAGTCTCCATGTGTCTGTGAAGTTTCAGATTTTTCTAAGCTTGTAAAGCTGAGTTATAAAGGTTTGTTTCACATGTGGCAAAGTAATCATCAAAGGCATACTATAAAGCCACGCCCCCAACATATTTGATGGCGGATCATCACAAAAATTTGAACAATTGTGCCTCACAGTCAGATAAAACATCACAGCAAATTTGAAGTCGATCGGGTCAAGCGTTTGGGAGAAAAAAGGAGCAGTTCGGGACCTGCAAATGAGCAAAAACGGGCCAAAAGTGCACATTCAAAAATTCATAACTCTCTTTCTGTACATCTGAGCACATGGCTCGTGCTGACTTTTTTGTAGGGCTCGAGGTCCTACATAAGGCTACAAATTTTTGGAGCTCTAGGTCAAACGGGCCGGGAGTGAGAGGCTATTTTCCACTCATAAGGCCATTTTGTGGCCAATTACAGCCACTTTTTTCGTTTTGGCGAGTCATCTGACTTTGAGGTGGCGTGCAGACTACGCCCATTATCGAAAAGTCATAAAATTTTGAAACCTTAATATTCCATGTCTTATTGATATTGTGACCAATTTTCATTTGTTGTACTACAACAGACTGAGCACAAAACATGAAAGTGTAAAAAATGACATTTTAATCAACCACTAGGCGGCGCTAGTAGGTATTTAAAAAAACTTTTTTTAAAGGTGTTAAAGACATAAGTCTCCATGTGTCTATGAAGTTTTAGATTTTTTTAAGCTAGTACATCAAAGTTATTTAGGTTTTTGTCCCTCTTGGCGAAGGAAAAATTGAACACATAATTTTAAGCCACGCCTCTATCATATATGTACGCGGATCTGCACCAAATTTTGCCCAGTTGTGCCCCTATGTCTAATTATATACCACAGCAAAATTGAAGGCGATTGAGTAAAGCGTTTAGGAGAAACAAGGAGCAGTTTGGGACCTGCAAACGTGCAAAAATGGGCCAAAAATGCACATTCAAAAATTCATAACTCTTTTTCTGTACATCTGAGCACATGGCTCGCGCTGACTTTTTTGTAGGTCTCTAGGTCCTACATATGCCTAAAAATTTTCGTAGCTCTAGGTCAAACGGGCCGGGACCAGGTGCACTTTTTCGACCTTAGGTGGCGCTGCAGAGTCATTTTTTTTGCATTAATTTGGGAAACACAAAAATATCCAATTTTTCACCGGGCCCGACAAATGTGCAAATTTTGGTGACTTTTCGTGCATGTTTAGGCCCTCAAAAATGGAAAAGCGCTGCACAGTAAATAATAATAATAATAACTAGAGCTGCAAGCAGCTATAAAGGGCCCTCGCAGACCTGTGCACGTTGAGGTATGAACAGGTCGGGGTATGAACAAGGACTATGAATGATGAAAAATTTGTTGTAGATCACTTCAGTGCAGGACTATTACCAAATATGTAAAATTTAGACAAGGTGGGACAATGTGTGTGGAGTTACTGCAGCTTTTTATTGTTCCAATTTTGTGACTTTCAATGCCATATAGGCCACACCCACCGTTGAAACATTGTACTTATTTGTGGGGGGCATAAGGCATGGCCACTGGCTTTTCAGAAAACATTTAAGGGATATCACTTCAAGGGGCTCAGCAGAGTACATAAAAACATTAAGGATTTGCTATATTTTTTTGCTGCCACTAGGTGGCGCTCGTACTATGATAAAAAATAGGCTTGTAGGTGTGTTTCACATTGGACTCCCATCCCATATATGAAGTTTTGCAAACATCAGATCATCTAGGTCCAATTACAGCAACTTTCACCGTTTTGGGGAGACATCAGACTTTGAGTTTGCATAGAGGCCACGCCCTTTAATGAAAAGTCATAAAAGTTGAGAACCTTAATGTTCCAATGTGTCATAGCTTTTCTGACCATTTTTTAGTTCATTTAGTCAAACAGGCATTTCACAGTACATAAAAGTATAAAAAATGAGATTTTTGTCCGCCACTGGGTGGCGCTGTAAATGATTTGAAAGTTTATCACATAGCTGTATTATTGCATGACTTTTAAAGTCCCAGGAAAGTTTCAGATGGTTTGAAGCTGTCATAGCTGAGTTATTAAGATTTTTGTCACTCTTGGCGAAGGAAGTATTAAACATAATTTGAAGCTCCGCCCCCATCTTTTCTGTCAAGACATCTTCACGATATTTGGACTATGTGTGCCCCTCAGTTGGATAATGATTCATGCCAAAGTTGAAGGTAATGGGGTGAATCGTTTAAGAGGAAAAGGCACTAGTTTGAGACCAGCTAATGTCTAAGAATGGGACAAAACTGCACATTAAAAAAATTCATAACAATCTTTCTGTACATCCTAGCACATCACTTCTATTGACTTTTTTGTAGGTCTTGCAGTCCTTCATTTGCCTACAAAGTTTCATAGCTGTAGGTCAAACCAAACAGGATTGACTGTAATCTTTCGACTAATGACATTTTTTGCAGCCACTAGGTGGCGCTAGCTTTAAACTGGAATATATTTTTGTCGATATGTTCAGGAGAATATTTTCATCCAATGTGTGAAATTGTGAGAAGATCAGATCATCTGGGTCAAATTACAGCAACTTTTACTGGACAGATAAAGCTTCGGAATGAAAATGGTCGTAGAGGCCACGCCCATTATCGAAACTTCGTAAAATTTGGTGGAGGTCAGCAGGGCTGTCTAGAGGCTTTTCAGACCTAATTTCAGCGATATTACATCAAAGGGCTCAGCTAAACACATAAAAACGTTTAAAAAAATGCTCTATTTTTGGCTGCCACTAGGTGGCGCTCGCACTATAACAAAAAATACGTTGTTAGGTGTATTCCGCATTGGAAACCCATCAAATATATGAAGTTTAGAAAAGATAAGACCATCTGGGACCAAACACAGCAACTTTGTTCGTTTTGGCGAGACATCAGACTGACATTTTTGTTTGCCACTAGATGGCCTTATAAGCAATTGAATATTTTTTTAAACAGTTGTGTTAAGGGCTTGAGTCTCCATGTGTCTGTGAAGTTTCAGATTTTTCTAAGCTTGTAAAGCTGAGTTATAAAGGTTTGTTTCACATGTGGCAAAGTAATCATCAAAGGCATACTATAAAGCCACGCCCCCAACATATTTGATGGCGGATCATCACAAAAATTTGAACAATTGTGCCTCACAGTCAGATAAAACATCACAGCAAATTTGAAGTCGATCAGGTCAAGCGTTTGGGAGAAAAAAGGAGCAGTTGGGGACCTGCAAATGAGCAAAAACGGGCCAAAAGTGCACATTCAAAAATTCATAACTCTCTTTCTGTACATCTGAGCATATGGCTCGCGCTGACTTTTTTGTAGGGCTCAAGGTCCTACATAAGGCTACAAATTTTTGGAGCTCTAGGTCAAACGGGCCGGGAGTGAGAGGCTATTTTCCACTCATAAGGCCATTTTGGGGCCAATTACAGCCACTTTTTTCGTTTTGGCGAGTCATCTGACTTTGAGGTGGCGTGCAGACTACGCCCATTATCGAAATGTCATAAAATTTTAAAACCTTAATATTCCATGTCTTAATGATATTCTGACCAATTTTCATTTGTTTTACTCAAACAGACTGAGCACAATACATGAAAGTGTAAAAAATAACATTTTAATCAACCACTAGGCGGCGCTAGTAGTTATTTAAAAAAACTTTTTTCAAAGGTGTTAAAAACATAAGTTTACATGTATCTATGAAGTTTTAGATTTTTTTAAGCTAGTTCAACAAAGTTATTAAGGTTTATGTCACTCTTGGCGAAGGAAAAATTGAACACATGATTTGAAGCCACGCCCCTATCATATATGTCATCAGATCTGCACCAAATTTTGCCCACTTGTGCCCCTATGTGTGTATATGGACCACAACAAATTTGAAGGCGATTGAGTAAAGCATTTAGGAGAAACAAGGAGCAGTTTGGGACCTGCAAACGTGCAAAAATAGGCCAAAAATGCACATTCAAAAATTCATAACTCTCTTTCTGTACATCTGAGCACATGGCTCGCGCTGACTTTTTTGTAGGTCTCTAGGTCCTACATATGCCTAAAAATTTTTGTAGCTCTAGGTCAAACGGGCCGGGACCAGGTGCACTTTTTCAACCTTAGGTGGCGCTGCAGAGCCATTTTTTTTGCATTGTTTTGGAAAACACAAAAATATCCAATTTGTCACCGGGCCCGACAAATGTGCAAATTTTGGTGACTTTTCGTGCATGTTTAGGCCCTCAAAAATGGAAAAGCGCTGCACAGTAAATAATAATAATAATAATAACTAGAGCTGCAAGCAGCTATAAAGGGCCCTCGCAGACCTGTGCACGTTGGGGTATTAACAGGTCGGGGTATGAACAAGGACTATGAACGATGAAAAAGTAGTTGTAGATGACTTCAGTGCAGGACTCTTACCAAATATGTAAAATTTAGACAAGGTGGGACAATGTGGGTCGAGTTACTGCAGGTTTTTTTGTTCCAATTTTGTGACGTTCAATGCAACATAGGCCACATTCACTGTCGAAACATCGTACTGATTTGTGGAGGGCATAAGGCATGGCCACTGGCTTTTCAAAAAACATTTAAGGGATGTCACTTCAAGGGGCTCAGCAGACTACATAAAAACATTAAGGATTTGCTATATTTTTTGCTGCCACTAGGTGGCGCTCGTACTATGATTAAAAAATAGGCTTGTAGGTGTGTTTCACATTGGACTCCCATCCCATATATGAAGTTTTAAAAATATAAGATCGTCTAGGTCCAATTACAGCAACTTTTACCGTTTTCGCGAGACATCGGATTTTGAGTTGAGATAGAGGCCACGCCCTTTAATGAAAAGTCATAAAAGTTGAGAACCTTAATGTTCCAATGTGTCATAGCTTTTCTGACCATTTTTTAAGTTCATTTAGTCAAACAGGCATTTCACAGTACATAAAAGTATAAAAAATGAGATTTTTGTCCGCCACTGGGTGGCGCTGTAAATGATGTGAAAGTTTATCACATAGCTGTATTATTGCATTACTTTTAAAGGCCCAGGAAAGTTTCAGATGGTTTGAAGCTGTCATAGCTAAGTTATTAAGATTTTTGTCACTCTTGGCAAAGGAAGTATTAAACATAATTTGAAGCTCCGCCCCCATCTTTTATGTCAAGAGATCTTCACGATATTTGGTCTATGTGTGCCCCTCAGTTGGATAATGATTCATGCCAAAGTTGACGGTAATGGGGTGAATCGTTTAAGAGAAAAAGGCACTAGTTTGAGACCAGCTAATGTCTAAGAATGGGACAAAACTGCACATTAAAAAAATTCATAACAATTTTTCTGTTCATCCTAGCACATCACTTCTATTGACTTTTTTATAGGTCTTGCAGTCCTTCATTTGCCTACAACGTTTCATAGCTGTAGGTCAAACCAAACAGGATTGACTGTAATCTTTCAACTAATGACATTTTTTGCAGCCACTAGGTGGCGCTAGCTTTAAACTTGAATATATTTTTGTCGATATGTTCAGGAGAATATTTTCATCCAATGTGTGAAATTGTGAGAAGATCAGATCATCTGGGTCAAATTACAGCAACTTTTACTGGACAGATAAAGCTTCGGAATGAAAATGGTCGTAGAGGCCACGCCCATTAATGAAACTTCGTAAAATTTGGTGGAGGTCAGCAAGGCTGTCTAGAGGCTTTTCAGACTTAATTTCAGCGATATTACTTCAAAGGGCTCAGCTGAACACATAAAAACGTTTAAAAAATGCTATATTTTTGGCTGCCACTAGGTGGCGCTCGCACTATAACAAAAAATACGTTGTTAGGTGTATTCCGCATTGGAAACCCATCAAATATATTAAGTTTAGACAAGATAAGACCATCTGGGACCAAACACAGCAACTTTGTTCGTTTTGGCGAGACATCAGACTGACATTTTTGTTTGCCACTAGATGGCCTTATAAGCAATTGAAGATTTTTTTAAACACTTGTGTTGAGGGCTTGAGTTTCCATTTGTCTGTGAAGTTTCAGATTTTTCTGAGCTTGTAAAGCTGAGTTATAAAGGTTTGTTTCACATGTGGCAAAGTAAACATTAAAGGCATAATATGAAGCCCCGCCCCCAACATATTTGATGGCGGATCGTCACAAAACTTTGATCAATTGTGCCTCACAGTCAGATAAAACATCACAGCAAATTTGAAGTCGATCGGGTCAAGCGTTTGGGAGAAAAAAGGAGCAGTTCGGGACCTGCAAATGAGCAAAAACGGGCCAAAAGTGCACATTCAAAAATTCATAACTCTCTTTCTGTACATCTGAGCATATGGCTCGCGCTGACTTTTTTGTAGGGCTCGAGGTCCTACATAAGGCTACAAATTTTTGGAGCTCTAGATCAAACGGGCCGGGAGTGAGAGGCTATTTTCCACTCATAAGGCCATTTTGGGGCCAATTACAGCCACTTTTTTCGTTTTGGCGAGTCATCTGACTTTGAGGTGGCGTGCAGACTACGCCCATTATCAAAATGTCGTAAAATTTTAAAACCTTAATATTCCATGTCTTAATGATATTCTGACCAGTTTTCACTTGTTTTACTCAAATAGACTGAGCACAATACATGAAAGTGTAAAAAAGGTCATTTTAATCAACCACTAGGCGGCGCTTGTAGGTATTTAAAAAACCTTTTTTTAAAGGTGTTAAAGACATAAGTTTCCATGTGTCTATGAAGTTTTAGATTTTTTTTAAGCTAGTACATCAAAGTTATTAAGGTTTATGTCATTCTTGGCGAAGGAAAAATTGAACACATAATTTGAAGCCACGCCCCTATCATATATGTCAGCGGATCTGCACCAAATTTTGCCCACTTGTGCCCCTATGTGTGAATATGGACTACAGCAAATTTGAAGGCGATTGAGTAAAGCGTTTAGGAGAAACAAGGCGCAGTTTGGGACCTGCAAACGTGCAAAAATGGGCCAAAAATGCACATTCAAAAATTCATAACTCTTTTTCTGTACATCTGAGCACATGGCTCGCGCTGACTTTTTTGTAGGTCTCTAGGTCCTACATATGCCTAAAAATTTTCGTAGCTCTAGGTCAAACGGGCCGGGACCAGGTGCACTTTTTCAACCTTAGGTGGCGCTGCAGAGCCATTTTTTTTTGCATTGTTTTAGGAAACACAAAAATCTCAAATTTTTCACCGGGCCAGACAAATGTGCAAATTTTGGTGACTTTTCGTGCATGTTTAGGCCCTCAAAAATGGAAAAGCGCTGCACAGTAAATAATAATAATAATAATAACTAGAGCTGCAAGCAGCTATAAAGGGCCCTCGCAGACCTGTGCACGTTGGGGTATGAACAGGTCGGGCTATGAACAAGGACTATGAATGATGAAAAATTAGTTGTAGATCCCTTCAGTGTAGGACTCTTACCAAATATGTAAAATTTAGACAAGGTGGGACAATGTGGGTGGAGTTACTGCAGCTTTTATTGTTCCAATTTTGTGACTTTCAATGCCATATAGGCCACAGCCACTTTCGAAACATCGTACTGATTTGTGGAGGGCATAAGGCATGGCCACTGGCTTTTCAGAAAACATTTAAGGGATATCACTTCAAGGGGCTCAGCAGAGTACATAAAAACGTTAAGGATTTGCTTTTTTTTTTTTGCTGCCATTAGGTGGCGCTCGTAATATGATAAAAAATAGGCTCCTAGGTGTGTTTCACATTGGACTCCCATCCCATATACGAAGTTTTAAAAATACCAGATCGTCTAGGTCCAATTACAGCAACTTTTACCGTTTTCGCGAGACATCGGATTGTGAGTTGGCATAGAGGCCACGCCCTTTATTGAAAAGTCATAAAAGTTGAGAACCTTAATGTTCCAATGTGTCATAGCTTTTCTGACCATTTTTGAGTTCTTTTAGTCAAACAGGCATTTCACAGTACATAAAAGTATAAAAAATGAGATTTTTGTCCGCCACTGGGTGGCGCTGTAAATGATTTGAAAGTTTATGACATAGCTGTATTATTGCATTACTTTTAAAGGCCCAGGAAAGTTTCAGATGGTTTGAAGCTTTCATAGCTGAGATATTAAGATTTTTGTCACTCTTGGCAAAGGAAGTATTAAACATAATTTGAAGCTCCGCCCCCATCTTTTATGTCAAGAGATCTTCACGATATTTGGCCTATGTGTGCCCCTCAGTTGGATAATGATTCATGCCAAAGTTGAAGGTAATGGGGTGAATGGTTTAAGAGAAAAAGACACTAGTTTGAGACCAGCTAACGTCTAAGAATGGGACAAAACTGCACATTAAAAAAATTCATAACAATTTTTTTGTACATCCTAGCACATCACTTGTATTGACTTTTTTGTAGGGCATGCAGTCCTTCATTTGCCTAGAAAGTTTCATAGCTGTCAGTCAAACCAAACAGGATTGACTGTAATCGTTCGACTAATGACATTTTTTGCAGCCACTAGGTGGCGCTAGCTTTAAACTGGAATATATTTTTGTCGATATGTTCAGGAGAATATTTTCATCCAATGTGTGAAATTGTGAGAAGATCAGATCATCTGGGTAAAATTACAGCAACTTTTACTGGACAGATAAAGCTTCGGAATGAAAATAGCCGTAGAGGCCACACCCATTATCGAAACTTCGTAAAATTTGGTGGAGGACAGCAGGGCTGTCTAGAGGCTTTTCAGACTTAATTTCAGCGATATTACTTCAAAGGGCTCAGCTAAACACATAAAAATGTTTAAAAAATGCTATATTTTTGGCTGCCACTAGGTGGCGCTCGCACTATAACAAAAAATACGTTAATAGGTGTATTCCGCATTGGAAACCCATCAAATATATGAAGTTTAGAAAAGATAAGCCCATCTGGGACCAAACACAGCAACTTTGTTTGTTTTGGCGAGACATCAGACTGACATTTTTGTTTGCCACTGGATGGCTTTATAAGCAATTGAAGATTTTTTTAAACACTTGTGTTAAGGGCTTGAGTCTTCATGTGTCTGTGAATTTTCAGATTTTTCCAAGCTTGTAAAGCTGAGTTATAAAGGTTTGTTTCACATGTGGCAAAGTAATCATCAAAGGCATAATATAAAGCCCCGCCCCCAACATATTTGATGGCGGATCATCACAAAAATTTGAACAATTGTGCCTCACAGTCAGATAAAACATCACAGCAAATTTGAAGTCGATCGGGTCAAGCGTTTGGGAGAAAAAAGGAGCAGTTCGGGACCTGCAAATGAGCAAAAACGGGCCAAAAGTGCACATTCAAAAATTCATAACTCTCTTTCTGTACATCTGAGCACATAGCTCGCGCTGACTTTTTTGTAGGGCTCGAGGTCCTACATAAGGCTACAAATTTTTGGAGCTCTAGGTCAAACGGGCCGGGAGTGAGAGGCTATTTTCCACTCATAAGGCCATTTTGGGGCCAATTACAGCCACTTTTTTCGTTTTGGCGAGTCATCTGACTTTGAGGTGGCGTGCAGACTACGCCCATTATCGAAAAGTCGTAAAATTTTTAAACCTTAATATTCCATGTCTTAATGATATTCTGACCAATTTTCATTTGTTTTACTCAAACAGACTGAGCACAATACATGAAAGTGTAAAAAATGACAATTTAATCAACCACTAGGCGGCGCTAGTAGGTATTTGAAAAAACTTTTTTCAAAGGTGTTAAAGACATAAGTTTCCATGTGTCTATGAAGTTTTAGATTTTTTTAAGCTAGTACATCAAAGTTATTAAGGTTTATGTCCCTCTTGGCGAAGGAAAAATTGAACACATAATTTGAAGCCACGCCCCTATCATATATGCCAGCGGATCTGCACCAAATTTTGCCCACTTGTGCCCCTATGTGTGAATATGGACCACAACAAATTTGAAGTTGATTGAGTAAAGCGTTTAGGAGAAACAAGGAGCAGTTTGGGACCTACAAACGTGCAAAAATGGGCCAAAAATGCACATTCAAAAATTCATAACTCTTTTTCTGTACATCTGAGCACATGGCTCGCGCTGACTTTTTTGTAGGTCTCTAGGTCCTACATATGCCTAAAAATTTTCGTAGCTCTAGGTCAAACGGGCCGGGACCAGGTGCACTTTTTCAACCTTAGGTGGCGCTGCAGAGCCATTTTTTTTGCATTGTTTTGGGAAACACAAAAATATCCAATTTTTCACCGGGCCTGACAAATGTGCAAATTTTGGTGACTTTTCGTGCATGTTTAGGCCCTCAAAAATGGAAAAGCGCTGCACAGTAAATAATAATAATAATAATAACTAGAGCTGCAAGCAGCTATAAAGGGCCCTCGCAGACCTGTGCACGTTGAGGTATGAACAGGTCGGGGTATGAACAAGGACTATGAACAATGAAATAGTAGTTGTAGATGACTTCAGTGCAGGACTCTTACCAAATATGTAAAATTTAGACAAGGTGGGACAATGTGGGTGGAGTTACTGCAGCTTTTATTGTTCCAATTTTGTGACTTTCAATGCCATATAGGCCACACCCACTGTCGAAACATCGTACTGATTTGTGGAGGGCATAAGGCATGGCCACTGGCTTTTCAGAAAACATTTAAGGGATATCACTTCAAGGGGCTCAGCAGAGTACATAAAAACATTAAGGATTTGCTATATTTTTTGCTGCCACTAGGTGGCGCTCGTACTATGATAAAAAATAGGCTTGTAGGTGTGTTTCACATTGGACTCCCATCCCATATATGAAGTTTTGCAAACATCAGATCATCTAGGTCCAATTACAGCAACTTTCACCGTTTTGGGGAGACATCAGACTTTGAGTTTGCATAGAGGCCACGCCCTTTAATGAAAAGTCATAAAAGTTGAGAACCTTAATGTTCCAATGTGTCATAGCTTTTCTGACCATTTTTTAGTTCATTTAGTCAAACAGGCATTTCACAGTACATAAAAGTATAAAAAATGAGATTTTTGTCCGCCACTGGGTGGCGCTGTAAATGATTTGAAAGTTTATCACATAGCTGTATTATTGCATGACTTTTAAAGTCCCAGGAAAGTTTCAGATGGTTTGAAGCTGTCATAGCTGAGTTATTAACATTTTTGTCACTCTTGGCGAAGGAAGTATTAAACATAATTTGAAGCTCCGCCCCCATCTTTTCTGTCAAGAGATCTTCACGATATTTGGACTATGTGTGCCCCTCAGTTGGATAATGATTCATGCCAAAGTTGAAGGTAATGGGGTGAATCGTTTAAGAGAAAAAGGCACTAGTTTGAGACCAGCTAATGTCTAAGAATGGGACAAAACTGCACATTAAAAAAATTCTTAACAATTTTTCTGTACATCCTACCACATCACTTCTATTGACTTTTTTGTAGGTCTTGCAGTCCTTCATTTGCCTACAAAGTTTCATAGCTGTAGGTCAAACCAAACAGGATTGACTGTAATCTTTCGACTAATGACATTTTTTGCAGCCACTAGGTGGCGCTAGCTTTGAACTGGAATATATTTTTGTCGATATGTTCAGGAGAATATTTTCATCCAATGTGTGAAATTGTGAGAAGATCAGATCATCTGGGTCAAATTACAGCAACTTTTACTGGACAGATAAAGCTTCGGAATGAAAATGGTCGTAGAGGCCACGCCCATTATCGAAACTTCGTAAAATTTGGTGGAGGTCAGCAGGGCTGTCTAGAGGCTTTTCAGACCTAATTTCAGCGATATTACATCAAAGGGCTCAGCTAAACACATAAAAACGTTTAAAAAATGCTCTATTTTTGGCTGCCACTAGGTGGCGCTCGCACTATAACAAAAAATACGTTGTTAGGTGTATTCCGCATTGGAAACCCATCAAATATATGAAGTTTAGAAAAGATAAGACCCTCTGGGACCAAACACAGCAACTTTGTTCGTTTTGGCGAGACATCAGACTGACATTTTTGTTTGCCACTAGATGGCCTTATAAGCAATTGAAGATTTTTTTAAACACTTGTGTTGAGGGCTTGAGTTTCCATTTGTCTGTGGAGTTTCAGATTTTTCTAAGCTTGTAAAGCTGAGTTATAAAGGTTTGTTTCACATGTGGCAAAGTAATCATCAAAGGCATAATATAAAGCCCCGCCCCCAACATATTTGATGGCGGATCATCACAAAAATTTGAACAATTGTGCCTGACAGTCAGATAAAACATCACAGCAAATTTGAAGTCGATCGGGTCAAGCATTTGGGAGAAAAAAGGAGCAGTTCGGGACCTGCAAATGAGCAAAAACGGGCTAAAGGTGCACATTCAAAAATTCATAACTCTCTTTCTGTACATCTGAGCACATGGCTCGCGCTGACTTTTTTGTAGGGCTCGAGGTCCTACATAAGGCTACAAATTTTTGGAGCTCTAGGTCAAACGGGCCGGGAGTGAGAGGCTATTTTCCACTCATAAGGCCATTTTGGGGCCAATTACAGCCACTTTTTTCGTTTTGGCGAGTCATCTGACTTTGAGGTGGCGTGCAGACTACGCCCATTATCGAAAAGTCGTATAATTTTAAAACCTTAATATTCCATGTCTTAATGATATTCTGACCAATTTTCATTTGTTTTACTCAAACAGACTGAGCACAATACACGAAAGTGTAAAAAATGACATTTTAATCAACCACTAGGCGGCGCTAGTAGGTATTTAAAAAAACTTTTTTTAAAGGTGTTAAAGACATAAGTTTCCATGTGTCTATGAATTTTTAGATTTTTTTAAGCTAGTACATCAAAGTTATTAAGGTTTTTGTCACTCTTGGCGAAGGAAAAATTGAACACATAATTTGAAGCCACGCCCCTATCATATATGTCAGCGGATCTGCACCAAATTTTGCCCACTTGTGCCCCTATGTGTGAATATGGACCACATCAAATTTGAAGGCGATTGAGTAAAGCGTTTGGGAGAAACAAGGAGCAGTTTGTGACCTGCAAACGTGCAAAAATGGGCCAAAAATGCACATTCAAAAATTCATAACTCTTTTTCTGTACATCTGAGCACATGGCTCGCGCTGACTTTTTTGTAGGTCTCTAGGTCCTACATATGCCTAAAAATTTTCGTAGCTCTAGGTCAAACGGGCCGGGACCAGGTGCACTTTTTCGACCTTAGGTGGCGCTGCAGAGCCATTTTTTTTGCATTGTTTTGGGAAACACAAAAATATCCAATTTTTCACCGGGCCCGACAAATGTGCAAATTTTGGTGACTTTTCGTCCATGTTTAGGCCCTCAAAAATGGAAAAGCGCTGCACAGTAAATAATAATAATAACTAGAGCTGCAAGCAGCTATAAAGGGCCCTCGCAGACCTGTGCACGTTGGGGTATGAACAGGTCGGGGTATGAACAAGGACTATGAATGATGAAAAATTAGTTGTAGATCACTTCAGTGCAGGACTATTACCAAATATGTAAAATTTAGACAAGGTGGGACAATGTGGGTGGAGTTACTGCAGCTTTTATTGTTCCAATTTTGTGACTTTCAATGCCATATAGGCCACACCCACTGTCGAAACATTGTACTGATTTGTGGAGGGCATAAGGCATGGCCTCTGGCTTTTCAGAAAACATTTAAGGGATATCACTTCAAGGGGCTCAGCAGAGTACATAAAAACATTAAGGATTTGCTATATTTTTTGCTGCCACTAGGTGGCGCTCGTACTATGATAAAAAATAGGCTTGTAGGTGTGTTTCACATTGGACTCCCATCCCATATATGAAGTTTTGCAAAAATCAGATCATCTAGGTCCAATTACAGCAACTTTTACCGTTTTGGTGAGAAATCGGACTTTGAGCTGGCATACAGGCCACCCCTTTGATTGAAAAATCATAAAAGTTGAGAACCTTCATTCTCCACTGTGTCATAGCTTTTCTGACCATTTTTTAGTACATGTAGTCAAACAGACATTGCACAGTACATGAGAGTGTAAAAAATTAGATTTTTGTCCGCCACTAGGTGACGCTGTAAATGATTTGGATGTTTATCACATAGCTGTATTAGGGCATGACTTTTAAACTCCCTGCAAGTGTTTCACATGATTTGAAGCTGAAACAGCTGAGTTATTAAGGTTTTTGTCACTCTTGGCGAAGAAAATATTCAAAACAATTTGAAGCTCCGCCCACATCTTACAAGTCATGGGATCTTCACAATTTTTGGGAGATTTGTGCCGCTATATCTGCTAATAGTCCATGCCAACGTAGAAGTTAATCGGGTGAACCGTTTAAGAGAAAAAGGCACTAGATTTAGACCGGCTAATGTCTAAGAATGGGGCAAAATTGCACATAAAAAAAAATCATAAAAATTATTCTGTACATCTTAGCACATCACTCCTATTGACTTTTTTGTAGGTCTTACAATCCTACATATGCCTAAAAACTTTTATAGTGTTAGGTCAAACCAAACAGGAATAACTCCAATCTTTCGACTAATGACATTTTTTGCAGCCACTAGGTGGCGCTAGCTTTAAACTGGAATATATGTTTGTCGATGTCTTCAAGAACAGATTTTCATCCAATGTGTGAAATTGTGAGAAGATCAGATCATCTGGGTCAAATTACAGCAGCTTTTACTGGTCCGTTAAATTTTTGGAATGAAAATGGACGTAAAGGCCACGCCCATCATCGAAAATTCGTAAAATTTGGTGGAGGTCAGCAGGGCTGTCTAGAGGCTTGTCACACTTAATTTCAGCGATATTACTTCAAAGGGCTTAGCTAAACACGTAAAAATGTTTCAAAAATGCTATTTTTTTGGCTGCCACTAGGTGGCGCTCGCACTATAGCAAAAAATACGTTGATAGGTGTAATCTGCATTGGAAATCCATCAAATATGTAATGTTTAGAAAAGATAAGACTATCTGGGACCAAACACAGCAACTTTGTTCGTTTTGGCGAGACATCAGACTGACATTTTTGTTTGCCACTAGATGGCCTCACAAGCAATTGAAGATTTGTTTAACCACTTGTGTTAAGGGCTTGAGTCTCCATGTGTCTGTGAAGTTTCAGATTTTTCTAAGCTTGTAAAGCTGAGTTATAAAGGTTTGTTTCACATGTGGCAAAGTAATCATCAAAGGCATAATATAAAGCCCCGCCCCCAACATATTTGTTGGCAGATCGTCACAAAAATTTGAACAATTGTGCCTCACAGTCAGATAAAACATCACAGCAAATTTGAAGTCGATCGGGTCAAGCGTTTGGGAGAAAAAAGGAGCAGTTCGGGACCTGCAAATGAGCAAAAACGGGCCAAAAGTGCACATTCAAAAATTCATAACTCTCTTTCTGTACATCTGAGCATATGGCTCGCGCTGACTTTTTTGTAGGGCTCGAGGTCCTACATAAGGCTACAAATTTTTGTAGCTTTAGGTCAAACGGGCCGGGAGTGAGAGGCTATTTTCCACTCATAAGGCCATTTTGGGGCCAATTTCAGCCACTTTTTTCGTTTTGGCGAGTCATCTGACTTTGAGGTGGCGTGCAGACTATGCCCATTATCGAAAAGTCGTAAAATTTTAAAACCTTAATATTCCATGTCTTAATGATATTCTGACCAATTTTCATTTGTTTTACTCAAACAGACTGAGCACAATACATGAAAGTGTAAAAAATGACATTTTAATCAACCACTAAGTGGCGCTAGTAGGTATTTAAAAAAACTTTTTTCAAAGGTGTTAAAGACATAAGTTTCCATGTGTCTATGAAGTTTTAGATTTTTTTAAGCTAGTACATCAAAGTTATTAAGGTTTATGTCACTCTTGGCGAAGGAAAAATTGAACACATAATTTGAAGCCACGCCCCTATCATATATGTCAGCGGATCTGCACCAAATTTTGCCCACTTGTGCCCCTATGTGTGAATATTGACCACAGCAAATTTGAAGGTGATTGAGTAAAGCGTTTAGGAGAAACAAAGAGCAGTTTGGGACCTGCAAACGTGCAAAAATGGGCCAAAAATGCACATTCAAAAAATCATAACTCTTTTTCTGTACATCTGAGCACATGGCTCGCGCTGACTTTTTTGTAGGTCTCTAGGTCCTACATATGCCTAAAAATTTTCGTAGCTCTAGGTCAAACGGGCCGGGACCAGGTGCACTTTTTCAACCTTAGGTGGCGCTGCAGAGCCATTTTTTTTGCATTGTTTTGGGAAACACAAAATTATCCAATTTTTCACCGGGCCCGACAAATGTGCAAATTTTGGTGACTTTTCGTGCATGTTTAGGCCCTCAAAATTGGAAAAGCGCTGCACAGTAAATAATAATAATAATAATAATAATAATAATAATAATAATAATAATAATAATAATCTGGAGAAAAACAAGAGGGCTCTCGCAGCGGTAGCTGCTCGGGCCCTAATAATCCGGAGAAAAACAAGAGGGCTCTCGCAGCGGTAGCTGCTCGGGCCCTAATAATCTGGAGAAAAACAAGAGGGCTCTCGCAGCGGTTGCTGCTCGGGCCCTAACTAGAGCTGCAAGCAGCTATAAAGGGCCCTCGCAGACCTGTGCACGTTGGGCTATGAACAGGTCGGGGTATGAAATAGGACTATGAATGATGAAAAATTAGTTGTAGATCACTTCAGTGCAGGACTATTACCAAATATCTAAAATTTAGACATGGTGGGACAATGTGTGTGGAGTTACTGCAGCTTTTATTGTTCCAATTTTGTGACTTTCAATGCATATAGGCCACACCCAGTGTCGAAACATTGTACTGATTTGTGGAGGGCATAAGGCATGGCCACTGGCTTTTCAGAAGACATTTAAGGGATATCACTTCAAGGGGCTCAGCAGAGTACATAAAAACATTAAGGATTTGCTAAATTTTTTGCTGCCATTAGGTGGCGCTCGTACTATGATAAAAAATAGGCTTGTAGGTGTGTTTCACATTGGACTCCCATCCCATATATGAAGTTTTGCAAACATTAGATCATCTAAGTCCAATTACAGCAACTTTTACCGTTTTGGCGAGACATCAGACTTTGAGTTTGCATAGAGGCCACGCCCTTTAATGAAAAGTCATAAAAGTTGAGAACCTTAATGTTCCAGTGTGTCATAGCTTTTGAGTTCATTTAGTCAAACAGGCATTTCACAGTACATAAAAGTATGAAAAATGAGATTTTTGTCCGCCACTGGGTGGCGCTGTAAATGATTTGAAAGTTTATCATATAGCTGTATTATTGCATGACTTTTAAAGTCCCAGGAAAGTTTCAGATGGTTTGAAGCTGTCACAGCTGAGTTAAGATTTTTGTCACTCTTGGCGAAGGAAATATTAAACATAATTTGAAGCTCCGCCCCCATCTTTTATGTCAAGAGATCTTCATGATATTTGGCCTATGTGTGCCCCTCAGTTGGATAATGATTCATGCCAAAGTTGAAGGTAATGGGGTGAATCGTTTAAGAGAAAAAGGCACTAGTTTGAGACCCGCTGATGTCTAAGAATGGGACAAAACTGCACATTAAAAAAATTCATAACAATTTTTCTGTACATCCCAGCACATCACTTCTATTAACTTTTTTGTAGATCTTGCAGTCCTTCATTTGCCTACAAAGTTTCATAGTTGTAGGTCAAACCAAACAGGATTGACTGTAATCTTTCGACTAATGACATTTTTTGCAGCCACTAGGTGGCGCTAGCTTTAAACTGGAATATATTTTTGTCGATATGTTCAGGAGATTATTTTCATCCAATGTGTGAATTTGTGAGAAGATCAGATCATCTGGTTCAAGTTACAGCAACTTTTACTGGACAGATAAAGCTTCGGAATGAAAATGGTCGTAGAGGCCACGCCCATTATCGAAACTTTGTAAAATTTGGTGGAGGTCAGCAGGGCTGTCTAGAGGCTTGTCAGACTTAATTTCAGCGATATCACTTCAAAGGGCTCAGCTAAACACATAAAAACGTTTAAAAAATGCTATATTTTTGGCTGCCACTAGGTGGCGCTCGCACTATAACAAAAAATATGTTGATAGGTGTATTCCGCATTGGAAACCCATCAAATATATGAAGTTTAGACAAGATAAGACCATCTGGGACCAAACACAGCAACTTTGTTTGTTTTGGCGAGACATCAGACTGACATTTTTGTTTGCCACTAGATGGCCTCACAAGCAATTGAAGATTTTTTTAAACACTTGTGTTAAGGGCTTGAGTCTCCATGTGTCTGTGAAGTTTCAGATTTTTCTAAGCTTGTAAAGCTGAGTTATAAAGGTTTGTTTCACATGTGGCAAAGTAATCATCAAAGGCATAATATAAAGCCCCGCCCCCAACATATTTGTTGGCGGATTGTCACAAAAATTTGAACAATTGTGCCTCACAGTCAAATAAAACATCACAGCAAATTTGAAGTCGATCGGGTCAAGCGTTTGGGAGAAAAAAGGAGCAGTTCGGGACCTGCAAATGAGCAAAAACGGGCCAAAAGTGCACATTCAAAAATTCATAACTCTCTTTCTGTACATCTGAGCATATGGCTCGCGCTGACTTTTTTGTAGTGCTCGAGGTCTTACATAAGACTACAAATTTTTGTAGCTTCAGGTCAAACGGGCCGGGAGTGAGAGGCTATTTTCCACTCATAAGGCCATTTTGGGGCCAATTACAGACACTTTTTTCGTTTTGGCGAGTCATCTGACTTTGAGGTGGCGTGCAGACTACGCCCATTATCGAAAAGTCGTATAATTTTAAAACCTTAATATTCCATGTCTTATTGATATTCTGACCAATTTTCATTTGTTTTACTCAAACAGACTGAGCACAATACATGAAAGTGTAAAAAATGACATTTTTATCAACCACTAGGCGGCGCTAGTAGGTATTTAAAAAAACTTTTTTTAAAGGTGTTAAAGACATAAGTTTCCATGTGTCTATGAAGTTTTAGATTTTTTTAAGCTAGTACATCAAAGTTATTAAGGTTTTTGTCCCTCTTGGCGAAGGAAAAATTGAACACATAATTTGAAGCCACGCCCCTATCATATATGCCAGCAGATCTGCACCAAATTTTGCCCACTTGTGCCCCTACGTGTGAATATGGACCACAGCAAATTTGAATGTGATTGAGTAAAGCGTTTAGGAGAAACAAGGAGCAGTTTGGGACCTACAAACGTGCAAAAATGGGCCAAAAAGGCACATTCAAAAATTCATAACTCTTTTTCTGTACATCTGAGCACATGGCTCGCGCTGACTTTTTTGTAGGTCTCTAGGTCCTACATATGCCTAAAAATTTTCGTAGCTCTAGGTCAAACGGGCCGGGACCAGGTGCACTTTTTCGACCTTAGGTGGCGCTGCAGAGCCATTTTTTTTGCATTGTTTTGGGAAACACAAAAATATCCAATTTTTCACCGGGCCCGACAAATGTGCAAATTTTGGTGACTTTTCGTGCATGTTTAGGCCCTCAAAAATGGAAAAGCGCTGCACAGTAAATAATAATAATAATAACTAGAGCTGCAAGCAGCTATAAAGGGCCCTCGCAGACCTGTGCACGTTGGGGTATGAACAGGTCGGGGTATGAACAAGGACTATGAACAATGAAATAGTAGTTGTAGATGACTTCAGTGCAGGACTCTTACCAAATATGTAAAATTTAGACATGGTGGGACAATGTGGGTGGAGTTACTGCAGCTTTTATTGTTCCAATTTTGTTACTTTCAATGCCATATAGGCCACACCCACTGTCGAAACATCGTACTGATTTGTGGAGGGCATAAGGCATGGCCACTGGCTTTTCAGAAAACATTTAAGGGATATCACTTCAAGGGGCTCAGCAGAGTACATAAAAACATTAAGGATTTGCTATATTTTTTGCTGCCACTAAGTGGCGCTCGTACTATGATAAAAAATAGGCTTGTAGGTGTGTTTCACATTGGACTCCCATCCCATATATGAAGTTTTGCAAACATCAGATCATCTAGGTCCAATTACAGCAACTTTCACAATTTGGGGGAGACATCAGACTTTGAGTTTGCATAGAGGCCACGCCCTTTAATGAAAAGTCATAAAAGTTGAGAACCTTAATTTTCCAATGTGTCATAGCTTTTCTGACCATTTTTTAGTTCATTTAGTCAAACAGGCATTTCACAGTACATAAAAGTATAAAAAATGAGATTTTTGTCCGCCACTGGGTGGCGCTGTAAATGATTTGAAAGTTTATCACATAGCTGTATTATTGCATGACTTTTAAAGTCCCAGGAAAGTTTAAGATGGTTTGAAGCTGTCATAGCTGAGTTATTAACATTTTTGTCACTCTTGGCGAAGGAAGTATTAAACATAATTTGAAGCTCCGCCCCCATCTTTTCTGTCAAGAGATCTTCACGATATTTGGACTATGTGTGCCCCTCAGTTGGATAATGATTCATGCCAAAGTTGAAGGTAATGGGGTGAATCGTTTAAGAGAAAAAGGCACTAGTTTGAGACCAGCTAATGTCTAAGAATGGGACAAAACTGCACATTAAAAAAATTCTTAACAATTTCTCTGTACATCCTAGCACATCACTTCTATTGACTTTTTTGTAGGTTTTGCAGTCCTTCATTTGCCTACAAAGTTTCATAGCTGTAGGTCAAACCAAACAGGATTGACTGTAATCTTTCGACTAATGACATTTTTTGCAGCCACTAGGTGGCGCTAGCTTTAAACTGGAATATATTTTTGTCGATATGTTCAGGAGAATATTTTCATCCAATGTGTGAAATTGTGAGAAGATCAGATCATCTGGGTCAAATTACCGCAACTTTTACTGGACAGATAAAGCTTCGGAATGAAAATGGTCGTAGAGGCCACGCCCATTATCGAAACTTCGTAAAATTTGGTGGAGGTCATCAAGGCTGTCTAGAGGCTTTTCAGACTTAATTTCAGCGATATTACTTCAAAGGGCTCAGCTAAACATTTAAAAACGTTTAAAAAATGCTATATTTTTGGCTGCCACTAGGTGGCGCTCGCACTATAACAAAAAATACGTTGATAGGTGTATTCCGCATTGGAAACCCATCAAATATATGAAGTTTAGAAAAGATAAGACCATCTGGGACCAAACACAGCAACTTTGTTCGTTTTGGCGAGACATCAGACTGACATTTTTGTTTGCCACTAGATGGCCTTATAAGCAATTGAATATTTTTTTAAACACTTGTGTTAAGGGCTTGAGTCTCCATGTGTCTGTGAAGTTTCAGATTTTTCTAAGCTTGTAAAGCTGAGTTATAAAGGTTTGTTTCACATGTGGCAAAGTAATCATCAAAGGCATAATATAAAGCCCCGCCCCCAACATATTTGATGGCGGATCATCACAAAAATTTGAACAATTGTGCCTGACAGTCAGATAAAACATCACAGCAAATTTGAAGTCGATCGGGTCAAGCGTTAGGGAGAAAAAAGGAGCAGTTCGGGACCTGCAAATGAGCAAAAACGGGCTAAAGGTGCACATTCAAAAATTCATAACTCTCTTTCTGTACATCTGAGCATAGGGCTCGCGCTGACTTTTTTGTAGGGCTCGAGGTCCTACATAAGGCTACAAATTTTTGGAGCTCTAGGTCAAACGGGCCGGGAGTGAGAGGCTATTTTCCACTCATAAGGCCATTTTGGGGCCAATTACAGCCACTTTTTTCGTTTTGGCGAGTCATCTGACTTTGAGGTGGCGTGCAGACTACGCCCATTATCGAAAAGTCGTAAAATTTTAAAACCTTAATATTCCATGTCTTAATGATATTCTGACCAATTTTCATTTGTTTTACTCAAACAGACTGAGCACAATACATGAAAGTGTAAAAAATGACATTTTAATCAACCACTAGGCGGCGCTAGTAGGTATTTAAAAAAACTTTTTTTAAAGGTGTTAAAGATATAAGTTTCCATGTGTCTATGAAGTTTTAGATTTTTTTAAGCTAGTACATCAAAGTTATTAAGGTTTTTGTCACTCTTGGCGAAGGAAAAATTGAACACATAATTTGAAGCCACGCCCCTATCATATATGTCAGCCGATCTGCACCAAATTTTGCCCAATTGTGCCCCTATGTGTGAATATGGACCACAGCAAATTTGAAGGCGATTGAGTAAAGCGTTTGGGAGAAACAAGGAGCAGTTTGGGACCTGCAAACGTGCAAAAATGGGCCAAAAATGCACATTCAAAAATGCATAACTCTTTTTCTGTACATCTGAGCACATGGCTCGCGCTGACTTTTTTGTAGCTCTCTAGGTCCTACATATGCCTAAAAATTTTCGTAGCTCTAGGTCAAACGGGCCGGGACCAGGTGCACTTTTTCGACCTTAGGTGGCGCTGCAGAGCCATTTTTTTTGCATTGTTTTGGGAAACACAAAAATATCCAATTTTTCACCGGGCCCGACAAATGTGCAAATTTTGGTGACTTTTCGTGCATGTTTAGGCCCTCAAAAATGGAAAAGCGCTGCACAGTAAATAATAATAATAATAACTAGAGCTGCAAGCAGCTATAAAGGGCCCTCGCAGACCTGTGCACGTTGGGGTATGAACAGGTCGGGGTATGAACAAGGACTATGAACGATGAAAAAGTAGTTGTAGATGACTTCAGTGCAGGACTCTTACCAAATATGTAATTTGTAGAAAAGGTGGGACAATGTGGGTGGAGTTACTGCAGCTTTTATTGTTCCAATTTTGTGACTTACAATGCCATATAGGCCACACCCACTGTCGAAACCTCGTACTGATTTGTGGAGGGCATAAGGCATGGCCACTGGCTTTTCAGAAAACATTTAAGGGATATCACTTCAAGGGCCTCAGCAGAGTACATAAAAACATTAAGGATTTGCTATATTTTTTGCTGCCACTAGGTGGCGCTCGTACTGTGATAAAAATAGGCTTGTAGGTGTGTTTCACATTGGACTCCCATCCCATATATGAAGTTTTGCAAACATCAGATCATCTAGGTCCAAGTACAGCAACTTTTACCGTTTTGGGGAGACATCAGACTTTGAGTTTGCATAGAGGCCACGCCCTTTAATGAAAAGTCATAAAAGTTGAGAACCTTAATGTTCCAATGTGTCATAACTTTTCTGACCATTTTTTAGTTCATTTAGTCAAACAGGCATTTCACAGTACATAAAAGTATAAAAATTGAGATTTTTGTCCGCCACTGGGTGGCGCTGTAAATGATTTGAAAGTTTATCACATAGCTGTATTATTGCATGACGTTTAAAGTCCCAGGAAAGTTTCAGATGGTTTGAAGCTGTCAAAGCTGAGTTATTAAGATTTTTGTCACTCTTGGCGAAGGAAGTATTAAACATAATTTGAAGCTCCGCCCCCATCTTTTATGTCAAGAGATCTTCACAATATTTGGCCTATGTGTGCCCCTCAGTTGGATAATGATTCATGCCAAAGTTGAAGGTAATGGGGTGAATGGTTTAAGAGAAAAAGACACTAGTTTGAGACCAGCTAACGTCTAAGAATGGGACAAAACTGCACATTGAAAAAATTCATAACAATTTTTCTGTACATCCTAGCACATCACTTCTATTGACATGTTTGTAGGTCTTGCAGTTCTTCATTTGCCTACAAAGTTTCATAGCTGTCAGTCAAACCAAACAGGATTGACTGTAATCTTTCAACTAATTACATTTTTTGCAGCCACTAGGTGGCGCTAGCTTTAAACTGGAATATATTTTTGTCGATATGTTCAGGAGAATATTTTCATCCAATGTGTGAAATTGTGAGAAGATCAGATCATCTGGGTCAAATTAGAGCAACTTTTACTGGACAGATAAAGCTTCGGAATGAAAATGGTCGTAGAGGCCACGCCCATTATTGAAACTTCGTAAAATTTGGTGGAGGTCAGCAGGGCTGTCTAGAGGCTTTTCAGACCTAATTTCAGCGATATTACATCAAAGGGCTCAGCTAAACACATAAAAACGTTTAAAAAATGCTCTATTTTTGGCTGCCACTAGGTGGCGCTCGCACTATAACAAAAAATACGTTGTTAGGTGTATTCCGCATTGGAAACCCATCAAATATATGAAGTTTAGAAAAGATAAGACCATCTGGGACCAAACACAGCAACTTTGTTCGTTTTGGCGAGACATCAGACTGACATTTTTGTTTGCCACTAGATGGCCTTATAAGCAATTGAAGATTTTTTTAAACACTTGTGTTAAGGGCTTGAGTCTCCATGTGTCTGTGAAGTTTCAGATTTTTCCAAGCTTGTAAAGCTGAGTTATAAAGGTTTGTTTCACATGTGGCAAAGTAATCATCAAAGGCATAATATAAAGCCCCGCCCCCAACATATTTGGTGGCGGATCATCACAAAAATTTGAACAATTGTGCCTGACAGTCAGATAAAACATCACAGCAAATTTGAAGTCGATCGGGTCAAGCGTTTGGGAGAAAAAAGGAGCAGTTCGGGACCTGCAAATGAGCAAAAACGGGCTAAAGGTGCACATTCAAAAATTCATAACTCTCTTTCTGTACATCTGAGCACATGGCTCGCGCTGACTTTTTTGTAGGGCTCGAGGTCCTACATAAGGCTACAAATTTTTGGAGCTCTAGGTCAAACGGGCCGGGAGTGAGAGGCTATTTTCCACTCATAAGGCCATTTTGGGGCCAATTACAGCCACTTTTTTCGTTTTGGCGAGTCATCTGACTTTGAGGTGGCGTGAAGACTACGCCCATTATCGAAAAGTCGTAAAATTTTAAAACCTTAATATTCCATGTCTTAATGATATTCTGACCAATTTTCATTTGTTTTACTCAAACAGACTGAGCACAATACATGAAAGTGTAAAAAATGACATTTTAATCAACCACTAGGCGGCGCTAGTAGGTATTTAAAAAAACTTTTTTTAAAGGTGTTAAAGACATAAGTTTCCATGTGTCTATGAAGTTTTAGATTTTTTTAAGCTAGTACATCAAAGTTATTAAGGTTTTTGTCCCTCTTGGCGAAGGAAAAATTGAACACATAATTTGAAGCCACGCCCCTATCATATATGTCAGCGGATCTGCACCAAATTTTGCCCACTTGTGCCCCTATGTGTGAATATGGACCACAGCAAATTTGAAGGCGATTGAGTAAAGCGTTTGGGAGAAACAAGGAGCAGTTTGTGACCTGCAAACGTGCAAAAATGGGCCAAAAATGCACATTCAAAAATTCATAACTCTTTTTCTGTACATCTGAGCACATGGCTCGCGCTGACTTTTTTGTAGGTCTCTAGGTCCTACATATGCCTAAAAATTTTCGTAGCTCTAGGTCAAACGGGCCGGGACCAGGTGCACTTTTTCGACCTTAGGTGGCGCTGCAGAGCCATTTTTTTTGCATTGTTTTGGGAAACACAAAAATATCCAATTTTTCACCGGGCCCGACAAATGTGCAAATTTTGGTGACTTTTCGTGCATGTTTAGGCCCTCAAAAATGGAAAAGCGCTGCACAGTAAATAATAATAATAATAATAATAATAATAATAATAATAATAATAATAATAATAATCTGGAGAAAAACAAGAGGGCTCTCGCAGCGGTAGCTGCTCGGGCCCTAATAATAATAATAACTAGAGCTGCAAGCAGCTATAAAGGGCCCTCGCAGACCTGTGCACGTTGGGGTATGCACAGGTCGGGGTATGAACAAGGACTATGAATGATGAAAAATTAGTTGTAGATCACTTCAGTGCAGGACTATTACCAAATATGTAAAATTTAGACAAGGTGGGACAATGTGTGTGGAGTTACTGCAGCTTTCATTGTTCCAATTTTGTGACTTTCAATGCCATATAGGCCACACCCACTGTCGAAACATTGTACTGATTTGTGGGGGGCATAAGGCATGGCCACTGGCTTTTCAGAAAACATTTAAGGGATATCACTTCAAGGGGCTCAGCAGAGTACATAAAAACATTAAGGATTTGCTATATTTTTTGCTGCCACTAGGTGGCGCTCGTACTATGATAAAAAATAGGCTTGTAGGTGTGTTTGACATTGGACTCCCATCCCATATATGAAGTTTTGCAAACATCAGATCATCTAGGTCCAATTACAGCAACTTTGACCGTTTTTGCGAGACATCAGACTTTGAGTTTGCATAGAGGCCACACCCTTTAATGAAAAGTCATAAAAGTTGAGAACCTTAATGTTCCAATGTGTCATAGATTTTCTGACCATTTTTGAGTTCATTTAGTCAAACAGGCATTTCACAGTACATAAAAGTATAAAAAATGAGATTTTTGTCCGCCACTGGGTGGCGCTGTAAATGATTAGAAAGTTTATCACATAGCTGTATTATTGCATGACTTTTAAAGTCCCAGGAAAGTTTCAGATGGTTTGACGCTGTCATAGCTGAGTTATTAATATTTTTGTCAACCTTGGCGAAGGAAGTATTAAACATAATTTGAAGCTCCGCCCCCATCTTTTCTGTCAAGATATCTTCACGATATTTGGACTATGTGTGCCCCTCAGTTGGATAATGATTCATGCCAAATTTGAAGGTAATGGGGTGAATCGTTTAAGAGAAAAAGGCACTAGTTTGAGACCAGCTAATGTCTAAGAATGGGACAAAACTGCACATTAAAAAAATTCATAACAATTTTTCTGTACATTCTAGCACATCACTTCTATTGACTTTTTTGTAGGTCTTCCAGTCCTTCATTTGCATACAAAGTTTCATAGCTGTAGTTCAAACCAAACAGGATTGACTGTAATCTTGCAACTAATGACATTTTTTGCAGCCACTAGGTGGCGCTAGCTTTAAACTGGAATATATTTTTGTCGATATGTTCAGGAGAATATTTTCATCCAATGTGTGAAATTGTGAGAAGATCAGATCATCTGGGTCAAATTACAGCAACTTTTACTGGACAGATAAAGCTTCGGAATGAAAATAGTCGTAGAGACCACGGCCATTATCGAAAGTTCGTAAAATTTGGTGGGGGTAAGCAAGGCTGTCTAGAGGCTTTTCAGACTTAATTTCAGCGAAATTACTTCAAAGGGCTCAGCTAAACACATAAAAACGTTTAAAAAATGCTATATTTTTGGCTGCTACTAGGTGGCGCTCACACTATAGCAAAAAATAAGTTGATAGGTGTATTCCGCATTGGAAACCCATCAAATATGTAATGTTTAGAAAAGATAAGACCATCTGGGTCCAAATACAGCAATTTTGTTCGTTTTCGCGAGAAATCAGACTGACATTTTTGTTTGCCACTAGGTGGCCTTATAAGCAATTGAAGATTTTTTTAAATACATGTGTTAAGGGCTTGAGTCTTCATGTGTCTGTGAAGTTTCAGATTTTTCCAAGCTTGGAAAGCTGAGTTATAAAGGTTTGTTTCACATGTGGCAAAGTAATCATCAAAGGCTTAATATGAAGCCCCGCCCCCAACATATTTGATTGCGGATCGTCACGAAAATTTGAACAATTGTGCCTCACAGTCAGATAAAACATCACAGCAAATTTGAAGTCGATCGGGTCAAGCGTTTGGGAGAAAAAAGGAGCAGTTCGGGACCTGCAAATGAGCAAAAACGGGCCAAAGGTGCACATTCAAAAATTCATAACTCTCTTTCTGTACATCTGAGCATATGGCTCACGCTGACTTTTTTGTAGGGCTTGAGGTCCTACATAAGGCTACAAATTTTTGTAGCTCTAGGTCAAATGGGCCGGGAGTAAGAGGCTATTTTCCACTCATAAGGCCATTTTGGGGCCAATTACAGCCACTTTTTTCGTTTTGGCGAGTCATCTGACTTTGAGGTGGCGTGCAGACTACGCCCATTATCGAAAAGTCGTAAAATTTTAAAACCTTAATATTCCATGTCTTATTGATATTCTGACCAATTTTCATTTGTTTTACTCAAACAGACTGAGCACAATACATGAGAGTGTAAAAAATGACATTTTAATCAACCACTAGGCGGCGCTAGTAGGTATTTAAAAAAACTTTTTTTACAGGTGTTAAAGACATAAGTTTCCATGTGTCTATGAAGTTTTAGATTTTTTTAAGCTAGTACATCAAAGTTATTAAGGTTTTTGTCCCTCTTGGCGAAGGAAAAATTGAACACATTATTTGAAGCCACGCCCCTATCATATATGTCAGCGGATCTGCACCAAATTTCGCCCACTTGTGGCTCTATGTGTGAATATGGACCACAGCAAATTTGAAGGTGATTGAGTAAAGCGTTTAGGAGAAACAAGGAGCAGTTTGGGACCTACAAACGTGCAAAAATGGGCCAAAAATGCACATTCAAAAATTCATAACTCTTTTTCTGTACATCTGAGCACATGGCTCGCGCTGACTTTTTTGTAGGTTTCTAGGTCCTACATATGCCAAAAAAATTTCGTAGCTCTAGGTCAAACGGGCCGGGACCAGGTGCACTTTTTCGACCTTAGGTGGCGCTGCAGAGCCATTTTTTTTGCATTGTTTTGGGAAACACAAAAATATCCAATTTTTCACCGGGCCCGACAAATGTGCAAATTTTGGTGACTTTTCGTGCATGTTTAGGCCCTCAAAAATGGAAAAGCGCTGCACAGTAAATAATAATAATAATAATAATAATAATAATAATAATCTGGAGAAAAACAAGAGGGCTCTCGCAGCGGTAGCTGCTCGGGCCCTAATAATAATCTGGAGAAAAACAAGAGGGCTCTCGCAGCGGTAGCTGCTCGGGCCCTAATAACTAGAGCTGCAAGCAGCTATAAAGGGCCCTCGCAGAGCTGTGCACATTGGGGTATGAACAGGTCGGGGTATGAACAAGGACTATGAATGATGAAAAATTAGTTGTAGATCACTTCAGTGCAGGACTATTGCCAAATATGTAAAATTTAGACAAGGTGGGACAATGCGTGTGGAGTTACTGCAGCTTTTATTGTTCCAATTTTGTGACTTTCAATGCCATATAGGCCACACCCACTGTCGAAACATCGTAGTGATTTGTGGAGGGCATGGCCACTGGCTTTTCAGAAAACATTTAAGGGATATCACTTCAAGGGGCTCAGCAGAGTACATAAAAACATTAGGGATTTGCTATATTTTTTGCTGCCACTAGGTGGCGCTCGTACTATGATAAAAATCAGACTTGTAGGTGTGTTTCACATTGGACTCCCATCCCATATACGAAGTTTTAAAAATACCAGATCGTCTAGGTCCAATTACAGCAACTTTTACCGTTTTCGCGAGACATGGGATTTTGAGTTGGCATAGAGGCCACGCCCTTTATTGAAAAGTCATAAAAGTTGAGAACCTTAATGTTCCAATGTGTCATAGATTTTCTGACCATTTTTTAGTTCATTTAGTCAAACAGGCATTTCACAGTACATAAAAGTATAAAAAATGAGATTTTTGTCCCCCACTGGGTGGCGCTGTAAATGATTTGAAAGTTTATCACATAGCTGTATTATTGCATTACTTTTAAAGGCCCAGGAAAGTTTCAGATGGTTTGAAGCTGTCATAGCTGAGTTATTAAGATTTTTGTCACTCTTGGCAAAGGAAGTATTAAACATAATTTGAAGCTCCGCCCGCATCTTTTATGTCAAGAGATCTTCACGATATTTGGCCTATGTGTGCCCCTCAGTTGGATAATGATTCATGCCAAAGTTGAAGGTAATGGGGTGAATCGTTTAAGAGAAAAAGACACTAGTTTGAGACCAGCTAACGTCTAAGAATGGGACAAAACTGCACATTGAAAAAATTCATAACAATTTTTCTGTACATCCTAGCACATCACTTTTATTGACTTTTTTGTAGGTTTTGCAGTCCATCATTTGCCTACAAAGTTTCATAGCTGTCGGTCAAACCAAACAGGATTGACTGTAATCTTTCGACTAATGACATTTTTTGCAGCCACTAGGTGGCACTAGCTTTAAACTGGAATATATTTTTGTCGATATGTTCAGGAGATTTTTTTTCATCCAATGTGTGAAATAGTGAGAAGATCAGATCATCTGGGTCAAATTAAAGCAATTTTTACTGGACAGATAAAGCTTCGGAATGAAAATGGTCGTAGAGGCCACGCCCATTATGGAAACTTCGTAAAATTTGGTGGAGGTCAGCAAGGCTGTCTAGAGGCTTTTCAGACTTAATTTCAGCAATATTACTTCAAAGGGCTCAGCTAAACACTTAAAAACGTTTAAAAAATGCTATATTTTTGGCTGCCACTAGGTGGCGCTCGCACTATAACAAAAAATACGTCGATAGGTGTATTCCCCATTGGACACCCATCAAATATATGAAGTTTAGAAAAGATAAGACCATCTGGTACCAAACACAGCAACTTTGTTCGTTTTGGCGAGACATCAGACTGACATTTTTGTTTGCCACTAGATGGCCTTATAAGCAATTGAAGATTTTTTTAAACACTTGTGTTAAGGGCTTAAGTCTTCATGTGTGTGTGAAGTTTCAGATTTTTCCAAGCTTGTAAAGCTGAGTTATAAAGGTTTGTTTCACATGTGGCAAAGTAAACATCAAAGGCATAATATGAAGCCCCGCCCCCAACATATTTGATGGCGGATCATCACAAAAATTTGAACAATTGTGCCTCACAGTCAGATAAAACATCACAGCAAATTTGAAGGCGATCGGGTCAAGCGTTTGGGAGAAAAAAGGAGCAGTTCGGGACCTGCAAATGAGCAAAAACGGGCCAAAAGTGCACATTCAAAAATTCATAACTCTCTTTCTGTACATCTGAGCATATGGCTCGCGCTGACTTTTTTGTAGGGCTCGAGGTCCTACATAAGGCTACAAATTTTTGGAGCTCTAGGTCAAACGGGCCGGGAGTGAGAGGCTATTTTCCACTCATAAGGCCATTTTGGGGCCAATTACAGCCACTTTTTTCGTTTTGGCGAGTCATCTGACTTTGAGGTGGCGTGCAGACTACGCCCATTATCGAAATGTCGTAAAATTTTAAAACCTTAATATTCCATGTCTTAATGATATTCTGACCAATTTTCATTTGTTTTACTCAAACAGACTGAGCACAATGCACGAAAGTGTAAAAAATAACATTTTAATCAACCACTAGGCGGCGCTAGTAGGTATTTAAAAAAACTTTTTTCAAAGGTGTTAAAGACATAAGTTTCCATGTGTCTATGAAGTTTTAGATTTTTTTAAGCTAGTACAACAAAGTTATTAAGGTTTATGTCACTCTTGGCGAAGGAAAAATTGAACACATAATTTGAAGCCACGCCCCTATCATATATGTCAGCGGATCTGCACCAAATTTTGCCCACTTGTGCCCCTATGTGTGAATATGGACCACAGCAAATGTGAAGGTGATTGAGTAAAGCGTTTAGGAGAAACAAGGAGCAGTTTGGGACCTGCAAACGTGCAAAAATGGGCCAAAAATGCACATTCAAAAATTCATAACTCTTTTTCTGTACATCTGAGCACATGGCTCACGCTGACTTTTTTGTAGGTCTCTAGGTCCTACATATGCCAAAAAAATTTCGTAGCTCTAGGTCAAACAGGCCGGGACCAGGTGCACTTTTTCGACCTTAGGTGGCGCTGCAGAGCCATTTTTTTTGCATTGTTTTGGGAAACAGAAAAATATCCAATTTTTCACCGGGCCCGACAAATGTGCAAATTTTGGTGACTTTTCGTGCATGTTTAGGCCCTCAAAAATGGAAAAGCGCTGCACAGTAAATAATAATAATAATAATAATAATAAGAAGAAGAAGAATAATAATCTGGAGAAAAACAAGAGGGCTCTCGCAGCGGTAGCTGCTCGGGCCCTAATAATAATAATAATAATCATCTGGAGAAAAACAAGAGGGCTCTCGCAGCGGTAGCTGCTCGGGCCCTAATAATAATAATAATAAGAATAATAATCTGGAGAAAAACAAGAGGGCTCTCGCAGCGGTAGCTGCTCGGGCCCTAATAATAATAATCCGGAGAAAAACAAGAGGGCTCTCGCAGCGGTAGCTGCTCGGGCCCTAATAATAATAATCTGGAGAAAAACAAGAGGGCTCTCGCAGCGGTAGCTGCTCGGGCCCTAATAATCTGGAGAAAAACAAGAGGGCTCTCGCAGCGGTAGCTGCTCGGGCCCTAATAATAATAATAATAATAATCCGGAGAAAAACAAGAGGGCTCTCGCAGCGGTAGCTGCTCGGGCCCTAATAATAATCTGGAGAAAAACAAGAGGGCTCTCGCAGCGGTAGCTGCTCGGGCCCTAACTAGAGCTGCAAGCAGCTATAAAGGGCCCTCGCAGACCTGTGCACGTTGGGGTATTAACAGGTCAGGGTATGAACAAGGACTCTGAACGATGAAAAAAGTAGTTGTAGATGACTTCAGTGCAGGACTCTTAGCAAATATGTAAAATTTAGACAAGGTGGGACAATGTGGGTGGAGTTACTGCAGCTTTTATTGTTCCAATTTTGTGACTTTCAATGCAATATAGGCCACATTCACTGTCGAAACATCGTACTGATTTGTGGAGGGCATAAGGCATGGCCACTGGCTTTTCAAAAAACATTTAAGGGATGTCACTTCAAGGGGCTCAGCAGAGTACATAAAAACATTAAGGATTTGCTATATTTTTTGCTGCCACTAGGTGACGCTCGTACTATGATAAAAAATAGGCTTGTAGGTGTGTTTCACATTGGACTCCCATCCCATATACGAAGTTTTAAAAATATAAGATCGTCTAGGTCCAATTACAGCAACTTTTACCGTTTTCGCGAGACAGCGGATTTTGAGTTGGCATAGAGGCGACACCCTTTAATGAAAAGTCATAAAAGTTGAGAACCTTAATGTTCCAATGTGTCATAGCTTTTCTGACCATTTTTGAGTTCATTTAGTCAAACAGGCATTTCACAGTACATAAAAGTATAAAAAATGAGATTTTTTTCCGCCACTGGGTGGCACTGTAAATGATTTGAAAGTTTATCACATAGCTGTATTATTGCATTACTTTTAAAGTCCCAGGAAAGTTTCAGATGGTTTGAAGCTCTCATAGCTGAGTTATTAAGATTTTTGTCACTCTTGGCGAAGGAAGTACTAAACATAATTTGAAGCTCCGCCCTTATCTTTAATGTCAAGAGATCTTCATGATATTTAGACTATGTGTGCCCCTCAGTTGGATAATGATTCATGCCAAAGTTGAAGGTATCGGGGTGAATCGTTGAAGAGAAAAAGGCACTAGTTTGAGACCAGCTAATGTCTAAGAATGGGACAAAACTGCACATTAAAAAAATTCATAACAATTTTTCTGTACATCCTAGCACATCACTTCTATTGACTTTTTTGTAGGTCTTACAGTCCTTCATTTGCCTACAAAGTTTCATAGCTGTAGGTCAAACCAAACAGGATTGACTGTAATCTTTGGACTAATGACATTTTTTGAAGCCACTAGGTGGCGCTAGCTTTAAAGTGGAATATATTTTTGTCGATATGTTCAGGAGAATATTTTCATCCAATGTGTGAAATTGTGAGAAGATCAGATCATCTGGGTCAAATTACAGCAACTTTTACTGGACAGATAAAGCTTCGGAATGAAAATGGTCGTAGAGGCCACGCCCATTATCGAAACTTCGTAAAAATTGGTGGAGACCAGCAGGGCTGTCTAGAGGCTTTTCAGACTTAATTTCAGCAATATTACTTCAAAGGGCTCAGCTAAACACATAAAAACGTTTAAAAAATGCTATATTTTTGGCTGCCACTAGGTGGCGCTCGTATTATGACAAAAAATACGTTGATAGGTGTATTCCGCATTAGAAACCCATCAAATATATGAAGTTTAGAAAAGAAAAGACCATCTGGGTCCAAATACAGCAACTTTGTTCGTTTTGGCCAGACATCAGACTGACATTTTTGTTTGCCACTAGATGGCCTTATAAGCAATTGAAGATTTTTTTAAACACTTGTGTTAAGGACTTGAGTCTCCATGTGTCTGTGAAGTTTCAGATTTTTCTAAGCTTGTAAAGCTGAGTTATAAAGGTTTGTTTCACATGTGGCAAAGTAATCATCAAAGGCATAATATAAAGCCCCGCCCCCAACATATTTGATGGCGGATCATCACAAAAATTTGAACAATTGTGCCTCACAGTCAGATAAAACATCACAGCAAATTTGAAGTCGATCAGGTCAAGCGTTTGGGAGAAAAAAGGAGCAGTTCGGGACCTGCAAATGAGCAAAAACGGGCCAAAAGTGCACATTCAAAAATTCATAACTCTCTTTCTGTACATCTGAGCACATGGCTCGCGCTGACATTTTTGTAGGGCTCGAGGTCCTACATAAGGCTACAAATTTTTGGAGCTCTAGGTCAAACGGGCCGGGAGTGAGAGGCTATTTTCCACTCATAAGGCCATTTTGGGGCCAATTACAGCCACTTTTTTCGTTTTGGCGAGTCATCTGACTTTGAGGTGGCGTGCAGACTACGCCCATTATCGAAAAGTCGTAAAATTTTAAAACCTTAATATTCCATGTCTTAATGATATTCTGACCAATTTTCATTTGTTGTACTCAAACAGACTGAGCACAATACATGAAAGTGTAAAAAATGACATTTTAATCAACCACTAGGTAGTAGGTATTTAAAAAAACTTTTTTCAAAAGTGTTAAAGACATAAGTTTCCATGTGTCTATGAAGTTTTAGATTTTTTAAAGCTAGTACATTAAAGATATTAAGGTTTATGTCACTCTTGGCGAAGGAAAAATTGAACACATAATTTGAAGCCACGCCCCTATCATATATGTCAGCAGATCTGCACCAAATTTTGCCCAGTTGTGCCCCTATGTGTAATTATAGACCACAGCAACCGAAGGCGATTGAGTAAAGCGTTTAGGAGAAACAAGGAGCAGTTTGGGACCTGCAAACGTGCAAAAATGGGCCAAAAATGCACATTCAAAAATTCATAACTCTTTTTCTGTACATCTGAGCACATGGCTCGCGCTGACTTTTTTGTAGCTCTCTAGGTCCTACATATGCCTAAAAATTTTCGTAGCTCTAGGTCAAACGGGCCGGGACCAGGTGCACTTTTTCAACCTTAGGTGGCGCTGCAGAGCCATTTTTTTTGCATTGTTTTTGGAAACACAAAAATATCCAATTTTTCACCGGGCCCGACAAATGCCCGACAAATGTGCAAATTTTGGTGACTTTTCGTGCATGTTTAGGCCCTCAAAAATGGAAAAGCGCTGCACAGTAAATAATAATAATAATAAGAATAATAATCTGGAGAAAAACAAGAGGGCTCTCGCAGCGGTAGCTGCTCGGGCCCTAATAATAATAATAATAAGAATAATAATCTGGAGAAAAACAAGAGGGCTCTCGCAGCGGTAGCTGCTCGGGCCCTAATAATAATAATCCGGAGAAAAACAAGAGGGCTCTCGCAGCGGTAGCTGCTCGGGCCCTAATAATAATAATCTGGAGAAAAACAAGAGGGCTCTCGCAGCGGTAGCTGCTCGGGCCCTAATAATCTGGAGAAAAACAAGAGGGCTCTCGCAGCGGTAGCTGCTCGGGCCCTAATAATAATAATAATAATAATCCGGAGAAAAACAAGAGGGCTCTCGCAGCGGTAGCTGCTCGGGCCCTAATAATAATCCGGAGAAAAACAAGAGGGCTCTCGCAGCGGTAGCTGCTCGGGCCCTAATAATAATAATAACTAGAGCTGCAAGCAGCTATAAAGGGCCCTCGCAGACCTGTGCACGTTGGGGTATGAACAGGTCGGGGTATGAACAAGGACTATGAACGACGAAAAAGTAGTTGTAGATGACTTCAGTGCAGGACTCTTACCAAATATGTAAAATTTAGACAAGGTGGGACAAAGTGGGTGGAGTTACTGCAGCTTTTATTGTTCCAATTTTCTGACTTTCAATGCCAAATAGGCCACACCCACTGTCGAAACATCGTAGTGATTTGTGGAAGGCATAAGGCATGGCCACTGGCTTTTCAGAAAACATTTAAGGGATATCACTTCAAGGGGCTCAGCAGAGTACATAAAAACATTAAGGATTTGCTATATTTTTTGCTGCCACTAGGTGGCGCTCGTACTATGATAAAAATTAGGCTTGTAGGTGTGTTTCACATTGGACTCCCATCCCATATACGAAGTTTTAAAAATACCAGATCGTCTAGGTCCAATTACAGTAACTTTTACCGTTTTCGCGAGACATGGGATTTTGAGTTGGCATAGAGGCCACGCCCTTTATTGAAAAGTCATAAAAGTTG
Source organism: Hippichthys cyanospilos (assembly GCF_059441005.1). Classification (NCBI taxonomy): domain Eukaryota; kingdom Metazoa; phylum Chordata; class Actinopteri; order Syngnathiformes; family Syngnathidae; genus Hippichthys; species Hippichthys cyanospilos. Next base: position 36,241,244 of record NC_142369.1, on the reverse strand, counting down.
AGAACCTTAATGTTCCAATGTGTCATAGCTTTTCTGACCATTTTTTAGTTCATTTAGTCAAACAGGCATTTCACAGTACATAAAAGTATAAAAAATGAGATTTTTGTCCGCCACTGGGTGGCGCTGTAAATGATTTGAAAGTTTATCACATAGCTGTATTATTGCATTACTTTTAAAGACCCAGGAAAGTTTCAGATGGTTTGAAGCTGTCATAGCTGAGTTATTAAGATTTTTGTCACTCTTGGCAAAGGAAGTATTAAACATAATTTGAAGCTCCGCCCGCATCTTTTATGTCAAGAGATCTTCACGATATTTGGACTATATGTGCCCCTCAGTTGGATAATGATTCATGCCAAAGTTGAAGGTAATGGGGTGAATCGTTTAAGAGAAAAAGGCACTAGTTTGAGACCAGCTAATGTCTAAGAATGGGACAAAACTGCACATTAAAAAAATTCTTAACAATTTTTCTGTACATCCTACCACATCACTTCTATTGACTTTTTTGTAGGTCTTGCAGTCCTTCATTTGCCTACAAAGTTTCATAGCTGTAGGTCAAACCAAACAGGATTGACTGTAATCTTTCGACTAATTACTTTTTTTGCAGCCACTAGGTGGCGCTAGCTTTAAACTGGAATATATTTTTGTCGCTATGTTCAGGAGAATATTTTTATCCAATGTGTGAAATTGTGAGAAGATCAGATCATCTGGGTCAAATTACAGCAACTTTTACTGGACAGATAAAGCTTCGGAATGAAAATGGTCATAGAGGCCACGCCCATTATCGAAACTTCGTAAAATTTGGTGGAGGTCAGCAAGGCTGTCTAGAGGCTTGTCAGACTTAATTTCAGCGATTTTACTTCAAAGGGCTCAGCTAAACACATAAAAACGTTTAAAAAATGCTATATTTTTGGCTGCCACTAGGTGGCGCTCACACTATAGCAAAAAATAAGTTGATAGGTGTATTCCGCATTGGAAATCCATCAAATATGTAATGTTTAGAAAAGATAAGACCATCTGGGTCCAAATACAGCAATTTTGTTCGTTTTCGCGAGAAATCAGACTGACATTTTTGTTTGCCACTAGGTGGCCTTATAAGCAATTTAAGATTTTTTTAAACACTTGTGTTAAGGGCTTGAGTCTTCATGTGTCTGTGAAGTTTCAGATTTTTCCAAGCTTGGAAAGCTGAGTTATAAAGGTTTGTTTCACATGTGGCAAAGTAATCATCAAAGGCATATTATGAAGCCCCGCCCCCAACATATTTGATGGCGGATCGTCACAAAAATTTGAACAATTGTGCCTCACAGTCAGATAAAACATCATAGCAAATTTGAAGTTGATCGGGTCAAGCGTTTGGGAGAAAAAAGGAGCAGTTCGGGACCTGCAAATGAGCAAAAACGGGCCAAAAGTGCACATTCAAAAATTCATAACTCTCTTTCTGTACATCTGAGCATATGGCTCGCGCTGACTTTTTTGTAGGGCTCAAGGTCCTACATAAGGCTACAAATTTTTGTAGCTCTAGGTCAAATGGGCCGGGAGTAAGAGGCTATTTTCCACTCATAAGGCCATTTTGGGGCCAATTACAGCCAATTTTTTCGTTTTGGCGAGTCATCTGACTTTGAAGTGGCGTGCAGACCACGCCCATTATCGAAAAGTCGTAAAATTTTAAAATCTTAATATTCCATGTCTTATTGATATTCTGACCAATTTTCACTTGTTTTACTCAAACAGACTGAGCACAATACATGAAAGTCTAAAAAATGACATTTTAATCAACCACTAGGTAGTAGGTATTTAAAAAAACTTTTTTCAAAAGTGTTAAAGACATAAGTTTCCATGTGTCTATGAAGTTTTAGATTTTTTAAAGCTAGTACATTAAAGATATTAAGGTTTATGTCACTCTTGGCGAAGGAAAAATTGAACACATAATTTGAAGCCACGCCCCTATCATATATGTCAGCAGATCTGCACCAAATTTTGCCCAGTTGTGCCCCTATGTGTAATTATAGACCACAGCAATCGAAGGCGATTGAGTAAAGCGTTTAGGAGAAACAAGGAGCAGTTTGGGACCTGCAAACGTGCAAAAATGGGCCAAAAATGCACATTCAAAAATTCATAACTCTTTTTCTGTACATCTGAGCACATGGCTCACGCTGACTTTTTTGTAGCTCTCTAGGTCCTACATATGCCTAAAAATTTTCGTAGCTCTAGGTCAAACGGGCCGGGACTAGTTGCACTTTTTCGACCTTAGGTGGCGCTGCAGAGCCATTTTTTTTGCATTGTTTTGGGAAACACAAAAATATCCAATTTTTCACCGGGCCCGACAAATGTGCAATCAATCTCAACTGCCCCCTGTGTTGCAGGCCCCATGGCTCTTAAAGGGTCTTGATGCTATGATGACAAATTTTCAGTTCACTTACTCTTACGGGCTTTGCAAAAAACATGAAAGTGTAAAAAATGGCATTTTATTATTAATGACATATGCACCTCTCCCCTGGCTTAAAGGGGCTGTAACATAAATGTTTATTTGGCAGTGAGCCAAAACAACCAACAATTAATAAATAACATTCTAGCTCATGGCCATTAGAAAATCTGGAATTTCAATTAACTCTGTTTTTGGAATCAAAACCAATAATAATTCCAAATGCTGTGAATCGGCTCCTACAAACAAGTCAGTCATAGATGCTTCGTTCTATCGTATTGGTCCTGGACGACGCCTGTCACCTCAGCTATCCGCTCATACATGATGGGATAAGTACCCAGAAGCACAATACCGGTCCACCCATATGTTTAAAAGTTGTTGGACATCATCATGTTGTGCTGGTCCCACGAACTCTTGGGAGTCCCGAGCTGCCTTGTGTTATCAAACCACGGAACACGAATGATCCAATTTTTGCTGTGGCTCAGTCCAGGGCCACAGTCAGGGCCCTGGATATACTCAGTGCCCCTCATTCCTCGCTCATTAAAGACAAAATGTGAATTTTGTGAAATAGGTCACTTTGGGAGCGACATCAGATATGTACACGGCGACTCACTGAGTGCATGTCTGTAGTTGCTCACCTTGGTCCAAAGCCTGCTTCGAGAGTTTGTGTGAATGCTCAGATGCATTGAGAATTAGAGGGAACATTTGTGAATTGTCTTGCCCAAGGACATAACAACACGTGACTCTGACAGAGCGTAAATCAAACCGCCAACCCTTTGGTTACTGGACGACCCCCTCTACTGCCTGAGGTACATACTCCATAGTCTCTAGAATCATTTGCCCGCAGGATATCATCGGAAATTTCTGACAGGCATGACTTCATGTTATGTATTATTATGTATATTTTATGTAATCCTGACTGGAAAACCTCCAAGACTCTATGCTCATCCAAAATCCATTTTAAATGTGAATGCCTTACTTTTTACAAGAATTTTGCAAATAAAATCCAGCTTGTTTATAGGTCTAAAATTAGACAACATACCTTCATTAAGGCCAGATTTCTTAAGCACGGGTTGCATTGTAATGCATTGTAATGTTTCAAATGTGGGAGTATTACACCAGATGATAGACTGCTGTGGATAATGGCCAAAACTGATCCAAATATGCAATTTTCTTGAAAGAAATAAGGACGAAAGGAGTCATAAAGGGAATCGGGTAGCTTTACCTGGCCTCCTACTAGTAAGGGTTACAGGGACAGGGTACATATACCTTGAATGCAATTCACCCCTGGTGACATTGTCATGCAAGTTTGTGCCCTCATCCTCGTTTTGGCCACACTAGATCATTATTTATTCATCACCCATAAATTAAAATTGTTGATGCTGAATCACAGATGACTCTAAAACCCATGAAAAAACACATTTCATCCAGGCAGCTGTTTGTGAAGATCTTAGTCTAAACAATACAAAGCATTCATGCTGTCCATGAAATGAAATGAAAAATACACCCTCCCGATCCTGCCTTGCAGTCCTTAATTTCAGTACAACAACTATATTGCATCAAGTAATTTTCTCTGACAGTTGAAAGGTAATTTATATGTCAGTCCATTCAGTGATGGACCAGACTTGCGATTAGAGCATGACATAAAGCTTGTGCTAGTATCATCTTCCCAATCCATGCTCCTTAAATTCATGTGATTGTCAGTGAACTGAAAAGCTCTCACTTAACTTGGTTTTGTTTTCATTTCAAGTTTTTTCATAAAGAAGAAAATAGTAAGGGAGATTAGTGCACTGTACAAAAATGCTGTCAGAACGAAGAAAAACACTGCTGTTCAGGTACACATCTTTATTCTTTGCATGCAAACAATTAATAAACAACATAATCAACGTAATCAAAAACCAAGTCATTGCATCAAAGTCAAAGAGCATTGCCTTTTTTTTTTGTTTTGTTTCTACCATAAGTTAAGTATACATTTATTTTTAAAGAAACTCACAGGCACAAAATTGGTTTACTCAAACCTTAATGGAAAATTCTTCTTTTTTTTTCTAACAAAAATCACATCAAATAAATAAAATAGCTTCCATTACAGACCCCAAAAATAATTGTAGCTGTTGTAGCTCCATTTTGTGTCACGTAATGTTTTCTTGACATATTTGTACGTACTTCTTATATTGCCCGTTGACTGGAAAAAAACAAAACAAAATGTATACGCTGCCATTAACACTGGCAAATGTTTTAGTTTTTTATTTCAATATTGTTGAGACTTTAGCCTCTTTAAACCGAACCATACATTCAGGAGCCATTCACTCAAAAGAGAAGTTCAAACCCTAACCCTTAAGCATTTCTTCCCCCCCCCCCCCCCCCCCCATATTTTAAATCATCAGTTTTATTCATAAAATAAACACTGGGGTTAATGATCCATTGCAATTGGAGTAAAATGTAATATTTAATGTTGTGGTCTGAATTCATGGCATACGTAGTACTTTTCACATGTTGGTAACTGTGCCAACTGGTGCTTCAATTTGACATTCTGGAAAATTAAAAAAAAAATACACTGAAAATTGTTTTTGAACTAAGAAAATATATAGATCACTTAACATGCATTCATCCATTGGCCGGCACAGGTGTGTAGGTTAGTGGTACACAAAGGACTGCTACTTTTGTCTGTAGGGAGCATTGTTGGCAGAAGGTGGCTCGGTGACCATTCAAAACAATCTACATGTACACCAAATGGATGTTGTAAATGCATACCTTAATGGGAACCTGGAAAAAGAAATCTACATGGAGCAGCCAGAGGGCTACATCAAACCAGTGCTGGAACACCTGAGCAAAAAAAAAAAAAAAAAAAAAAAAAAAAACCTAAAAATATCGGGAAAAAGAGTTTTGGTGAAACACACTGTAACTAAACAAGAGTGCCAGCGAAACAATGTGAAATAAATGTGTTTTGTTGCTTGACATTATTGGTTAATGAGCTATCTATAATATTATTTAATATAACTTTAATTGTATTGAAAAACTATGTGGGAGTGTTGTAATGCAGTAGTTGTCAATAGCATATCCAATAGATGGCAATGTTTCATCACTGTTTCATTCTTTATCTGAAGTCTGCCTTAAAAGAAAAGAAGAATAACTTCTTGTTCATATCGAGTTATCTTTTATGGCTGTGTGTGAATGCTTGTCAATATAAAGCTGTCAAATAACACGTAATTGTTTTTTTTCATCTTTGGTGGAATAGACTTCACAGCAATAGTTCAATTAATTTGAGTAAAATATTCCTAATCTTCCCACTGGAATTAAGGAAATGACCGTGTTTACAATGAAAAGATAAAGATTTCCTACAATTTCATAGGCCAAAAAAATCTGTTGAGCAAATGCAAGGGGTTGACATCTGTGTTGAATTTGATTACTACATGACTAGCATGTACTTATGTCACAAGTTGTATAATGCATCACTTTTATATAGTGCTTTTCTGGAACACTCAAAGACACTTTACAATGGATACATTATTAATGCACTCACACATTCATACACCAGTGGTGATAAACTATGTTAAATAGTCACAGTTGTCCTAGGGAAATCTGACAGATGCATGGCTGCCATTTTTGCATCCATGGCCCCTCTGACCAGCCACTGGAGGCAAAGTGGGTTAAGTGCCTTGCCCAAGGACTACATTACACATGACTTCGACAGAGTGGAATTCGAGCAGCCCACCCTTTGGTTAATGGATGACCTGCTTACCACCTGAGCCACAGCCACACCATTATGGTAACACAATCCTGAGAAATTTCCTGGAAGTGCTCCAAAATCAACAGGAAATTACTCAATTCATCAGGAAGTGATGAGGAAGTCTCCTAAAATCAGAAAGAAGTGTACCAGAATAAACAGGGAGACAGTGACCCAAAACTGGAAGTGGGCTGCTAATGTTATACTTTTGGCGCATTCCAAAAATTTTCACTTTTTAAGCTAAAACAAAACTAAATTTTAGGGCATTAAAAATATATTGCCTATATGCAGCATTTATTAATCGGAAGAAATATTCAATTTCATATGATATGCTCATATCATTAGTCATTTTAATGTAATTCAAATTGATAAGTTTTATATCTTTTTCGAAAGCCCAACTTCAAAATCTTAACATATTCACTTCCTCTTTTCATATATCTTCGACTGAGTCAAACTATACCACTTTCAACAAATTTGACTCTTTCCACGTAATTGTAGTCCATCCTATATAAATCAAAATTCTTTAATTTAATTGTCTCTCAGTTTCCATGTTTAATTTATTCAAGAAATTGCATTCTCTAGTTTATTTATTTTGCAAAAAAACTTTAAGCAATGTCGTTCTACATTAGAATTACATAAAAAACTAACCCCCAAATACAACATTATACTTATAGCTATTTGTTTTGACAATGAGAGGGGAACTACAAGATAACCAAATGTATGAAAGAAAAACAGCTGTCTGGCACTAATTCCATGATGTGCCATCTTAAGATTCTAAGATCTTTTAATGTATTATCCTCAGTGGCCAGGCCTGAAAGGAAAAGGGAAAAAGGGGAGCTGAATGGATTCCATTAATTTAATTGAGGCAGGCCTTGACAAGAGATAAAACATCTTATGCCCACATCTCTTCAGGGTTGGTGCTGGGCTTCATAGTAAACAAGCCATGATCTGTAAACAAAGCCCAGCGAGCACTGCTTATGTTGTGCAGACATCAAGGCCATAGAATATGTCAGAAATGGGTTTGAATGGATATTCAAGTACACTCCCACACACCCACCAATGTCTCAACTCCCTCCTCTTAAGTATTCTAGCAGTATCCTGCCCATTGTGCCTCAGCTTGTGGACATTTTGATGCTGGTAGCTCACTATTTCTGTGACAGTACCTGCTGCGGATCAAGCACAAAGAGAGAGTCACTGAAATATGCATAGGAGGAATAATTGAACCCAGACGTAAAGGACCACTTTGATGTCTCATCAGATAGTATTGGCCCTCATATTGATGCACTGTAAGATGATTTACAGTTAAATATTTTATCCATATTAAAAAGGACAGATACAAAATGCACATTCTGATTCCAATTTTATGACACATGATCTACATATTAAATTGCTAATCCCTCAGAAATATCTCGAAAAATGTAAACAATGTTAACATTGAGAATTATAGCTGATACATCAACATATCAAGCAAAATACCAAAAGAAAGAAAATTATACCCATCCACATAGTCAGATTGCACTTTATTTTAGGCTTGCATGGAAATAGGGCACAGAACCTCTTTAATTGCAAAGCTCACATTTACAACCCAATGTCATATTAATGAAACCTACAAGAGTGAAGCAGGACCAGAGTTGGTGGACTTGCATGTGGCTTGCAAGACAACATGGGTTGTCTTAAGTGCTGTACTACTTTTTTTTCCTTGAGGGGTTTTGACAAATGTGCGTCTAGATTTTCAAGACACCTGGGAATATTTTTAGGTTTGAAAAAAAAAAACCCACAAAATTGATCATCACTAATGAATACTTATCAACATGCTGGGCATATCGTCAATAATGGCTGAGGCTGACAAAAAAATGGATTTTTCATATGGAGGAATGGACGATTATTTGTGTTCAAATAACTAAATCCCAGCAGTTATTTGAGCCATGAACAGCCCATAGCCCATGCCACAGTCATAAGTAGCCACTGATCCATAACAGTGGTGGAAAAGCACTTCTGATATAAAACCAAAATAGACCTGATGACAAATGTGTTGAACTGTGTCTGCATTGTGCATCTAACTCTAACCCGGTGCTTTTCAAATAGTGAGAAGAGCAACCCTGGGGGGTGCGAGGTGATGCCAAGTGGGGCATGGATGACCCCAGGGAGAAGGCTTTGTTTTTGTCACGTGAAGTGTAATTGCAATAAAAAATGGATTTTTATCTTTTATTCATTTTTATTACTTCAGGCACTGTGATGCACTTGGTTATGTTTTTTTCTATTTTAGACTAAGCTGTAACCAGTTTACATTTATAGCATAAAATTATAGTCAGCATATATGAGAAGCACTGCCTTAACCCAACTCTAACCCATTGATTTTCTGTAACCGCTAGAACATAGATCAGGAGATAACAACATGATGCCCACAGGCACCAGGTAGCCCCCAAAGATCACATGAGTAGCCTGCAAGCCTGTTCCGCAAATAGCTTACAAGAGCTAGAACATTGGTGATTTTCTATGATTTTTTACAAACAATTATACATGTATCACATTTACATTACACTGGAGTTACATATTTACTACAGCTGTTCTTCAATTATATTGAAAAGTCATGAACATGATCGTGTTTTCACATGAACTAGTACTCAGTACCACAGAAGAAGCTCTGAGTTTCAAAAAGGTTGGTGATGTAGATAATTAGAGTTTCTTTTTTCAGCTTATCTCTTTCTGAACCACAACAGACCAGTGCAGTGTCTGCTGTGATGCAATAAATGGTAAATGGACTTTCACTTATATAGCACTTTTCTACCTTAGGTACTCAAAGCGCTTTACACTAACTAGTCATTTACCTACTGATGACGCAGCACAGGAGCAACTGGGGTTTCAGTGTCTTGCTCAAGGACACTTAGACATGGTCTTGATGGTCGGGGGATCGAACCCACGGCCTTTCGGCTGAGAGACGACCACTCTACCACTAAGCCATGCCGCCCCTTGATGCCGCCTGTTGATTTACCGCTCCATCCTACCCTCACTCGTGAATAGGACCCCAAAATGCTGAAACTCCTCCACTTGGGGCAGGACATCATCCCAGACCCCGAAAGGACACTCTACCCTTTTATGGCTGAGCAGTGTTGGGCAAGTTACTTTAAAACTGTAATGCATTACTTATTAATGTCATTTCAAAGTAATCAGTTACATTAAAATATTGCAGCACGTGACTACAATGGCTGTCTGCTTTTGGTCGGCCTCACTTGTTTCATATTGCCGGAGCGGTAAAACTTTGTTCGATTGTGAGTGGTTACAAAACCGTATTTATAGTGCATTTTACTGCTTAGTTCAAAGTCCCATGATTGCTAGTGATGTTAAAGAGAGAAGTGAGAAGATGATTTATATGGAAACGATGCTGGAGATAACCCTTATTAGGGAATATAGGCATAACAAGTGGCACTCTAAGGTAAATAAATGCTTTCTATAGTTTTAATTTATGATACATATATGATATACATGTATATTATATATATGTAGCACTTACTATACTATTTTGGTAGCAATTTTTAATATGTATATACAATTTTGTTTTTACCTGAGGTTCTAAACGCATTAGCTATTCAACATAGGTGTAGATTGCCCATCATACGACGAATTCGCCTTACAACCCCAACCGCGGAACGTATTAATGTCGTTTCACGGGGGCCCACTGTATATACCATTAGCCAACTCAAGGGGTGAACATTTTTTCACTTGCTGTCAACTAATAATTACACGTTTAGGGTGATTTTCCTGTTGTGAATTGTTCTTCATTGGTGCATTGTGGTAGTCAAGTAGCCATTTTTGTATGTGAAACTCACTAGAAAAAAAATCCGTCAAACAAGTGGATCAGGTTGTCGATGAAAACATGGCACTCAGCCTACACATAAACTTTCACCCAAAATAAAAGGCAGCACACACTGAGTTACCCATGCACTCATGCAAATGTACTACCATGTGTTGCAGAAACTTGTTTTTCTAAAACTGAATTCTTTCTTTCAAGTTGTTGTTGGTAATTTGGTGTTCCATTTTTGTTATGCTAACTTGTTTTAAACAGTGTTTTAGCCATAATATTCTATTGTGAAGAACATGGATCTTATTATTGTTGCGAGCACCTGAATCGACAGACCATTTACATCAGCTCCTTTATTGGTACTTTTCACCCTCTTTTCTATTTGCAGTACCATTTTAGTCTAAAGCATTTTAGTCGTATTATTTAAGTGGGGAATATCATTTGCCTACGATGCCACTTTAGTGAGGAGCTTTGCCCCAACATTTAGATGGCTGTTATCATTTTCATATTAAAATGAAATAGAAAAATGAGAACCAGTGATAAAGTTTGTAAAGTGAAGTAAGGGAGGAGACTAAATGGGACAGAATATGTTAAACATTCATTCATTCATGCTCATTAAGAATTTCATTGTGTAGTGTTACAATGCATTTGAGAATAAAACTATTTAATCATGAAAAACAACAAAGACAAAGAATTTATTCACATTGTGATCATAACATTACACTTAGCATCCTGGTGCTCTTGGTCATGATTATTGGAGACATCAGTCACGTTTCTCTCATCTACTAACAAACAGTAAACAAGCACATTTAACTGTGACACACGAGTTAAACTGTAGATGTCCTGTATGCCAAAGTCCAAAATATGAAGGAAGCATGTTGTATATATTTTATTTTTTTTAAATATCATACACACACACACACACACACACACACACACACACACACATATATATATATATATATATATATATATATATATATATATATATATGTATACTACTGTATATATATATATATATATATATATATATATATATATATATATATATATATATATATTACTTATTTTATTTTACATATGTGTATGTATGGTATATATATATATATATATATATATATATATATATATATATATATATATATATATATATATATATATATATATATATATATATATATATATGTGTGTGTGTGTGTGTATGTATGGTGACCCACATGAATAGACTGTTAGCGAAGACATTCACAAAAGAGGTACTGTGCCTTTTAGAGAGCAGATGTCTGTTTTCGGTTAGCGCGAAGAGAGGAGCTGCATACTGAGCTGTTGTTTCATAACTCTACATCTCATAAGTCTACGGTTGGTATATTGGACACTCCAAATCACCCTCTGGTGTGATTGCTAATGTGAATGATTGTCTCAAAATTGCCCTGCGATTGGCTGAGATAGGCACTAGAAATTATATATATATATATATATATATATATATATATATATATATATATATATATATATATATATATATATATATATATATATATATATATATTTCTAGCACATATATTCAAGCACTAGAAATATATATAGCAATCACACCAGAGGGTGATTTGGAGTGTCCAATATACCAACCATAGACTACAGTATATCAATATATATACAATATATATGTAATTATTTTACTTTTGTTGGTGATATTTTTTATGTGATATTTGTTTTGTGTTCAGTTCGATAAAATTTACCATGGAATAGTTACATGTATTACAGCTGTATAACAGTATAACAGCTGAGGCTGTAGTTAACATACTCTATAGCTGAAGTTGAGTTGAATCACTAGGCCTTGACCAAAGGTTCTTCATCTTAACATTTATTGCTTCATAACAGAGGCATTTTTGTTTTAGTTCCTTTCATATTCAACAAAATACATATCTGGGCAATTTTCATATGACACAGGTTAATGGAAAGTGTCCAAACTAATAATGCACATGCAAGGACTGTGTGACTGTTTACTTGTATTTGTATATGTATAACGAGACCTACTCACCTTAAGTACACAAAATGTTAGCAAACAATTAAAAATTTCAGGAAAATTTCACACAGGCAGTCAATACAGAATAACTATTTTGACATTATCCATAAAAATAACATTAATCCTGTCTAAATAATCCTAATCCTGTTCAAACAGAAAAAGTAGAACAAATCCTCAAATAAAGACACATCTGTCAGTGGTGTGTGTGTGTGTGTGTGTGTGTGTGTGTGTGTGTGTGTGTGAGGGGGGCTGTATGAACACAAATGGAGGCGTGTGTAAATCAGGGTGGATGAACAACTCACTCGTGGCCCATATTCAGCCTGGAGGACATGTGGCACAACAAAGCTAGTTGAGCTTCCTCTCTTCCTCAGCAGAACATTGTTAACACCCAGCAAGCCTTTTTATTGATTTTGTGACTTCCGTGTCTGATAGTAGTCAAGGCATTAGCATCTCTAATGCCCTATGAGACTGTGCTGATCCAGTCCATTATAATTGCACAAGTATGTTTAAGTATTTCATTTAAGACAGTTTTGGCCAGTACAGGCTAGATTTTTTTCTGGCATTTTACAGTTACCTCAAGCATCTGTAATTATTTTGTTGTCTTTATTTTTCTGTCAAAATCTTAAAAAAAACACAATCATTGTTTAAATTATCATTTTAACAGTTTGTTTAAATTAAGTAGGCATCAGTTTATGATAGTAACAGATATCTGTTTAATTTATTATCAGTTTATCAGGAATATTTACCCCATTCATTCAGCCTTCCATTTACTTTTGCTTATTTAGGGAAGGGTCACAGGTGCAGCAGCTTTAGGACTTTCCCAACCTCCCAGCCCCTCGATTGTAAAAATCTTCATCAAGAACTCGATGAGACTGTAGCGGGCAACTCAAAATCAATTCAACAAATGAATATCAAATGTGACATATTCCAAGAATATGTGAGTGTCCAGGGAACTATCCAGGAAGAAAAAACCAGGCCTCCAAGAACACATCAAGATGATTTCACCTGCGGATGATGTGATCAGTGACTGCCTCAGGCAAGACAAACCCAGTAAGGAAAAAGGGTCAAATGAACTGTCGTGGAAGGACAAGCTCCTGCATGCATGTACCACCGTCAAATTGAAGGCAATACTAACATTAAGAAAACATACAAGTTGCTGGAAAAGTCTTGAATGAAAGAAAGCTCAAAATACAGGCTCTCGCCACAAGATCCCTAGAGGCAGGGGTCTACCACGTCAGAAAGTATCTCAGATTTAGCAGAATGTAAGATGCTGGCGGGCAAGGGGAACATGGAGCGAGGGTTGCCCATATATATATATATATATATATATATATATATATATATATATATATATATATATATATATATATATATATATATATAATACAAGCAATCAAGCAGGCCTTACATTATTGATGATGCATGTAGATAGGAACATTTTTTTATGAATTTTGACGTTTTTTTTTTTTTCCCCAAACGAATGCCAGACTTGCTAAGTGTGATTCAAGTCACATTTGTCATTTAAAAATTGGGCCTACAAGACAATTGACAGCATTCTGCAAAGGAGCCCACAGCAGTGAGCCTTCCCTCGAGTGCTGTATCAGTGTTGTATCAGTTTCGTGATGGCATGTGAAAAGGAAAGATGTACACTAGCACAGCAAAGTGTGGTTTCGTCGTCCTGCCACTCTATATATATATATATATATATATATATATATATATATATATATATATATATATATATATATATATATATATATATATATATATATATATATATATATATTAGCGCTGCACACATTAGTGGGGAAGTCCTGCATTATAGTGTGTCAGTTATTTTGATTTACTTTTTTGAATTTCTGAATATTTTTAATTTGTTAAAAAAAATAAAAAAATGATGCGTTGTGTATCAGTAAGACAAGATTGAAAGTAAATACTTATCTTTATTTTCATTGTTTGATGATATGCACTAATTTTGGTGACCTAAGCATCAAAGGTATCAATGTTTTTGATAAGAATTTGTTTTTAAAATATTACCATCAAGTATCTATGTCTTTCTTCCAACATTGATCTACACTAATGGGACTCACACCACAACATTTGATAGACAGAGCATTTAGAGGTTTGTTGAATACAGACCAATTAATGTGGCCCACCTTTTTGTCAGAAGAATTGATGCCAGAAGAGTTGATGCAAGATGAATGACTACAGCACAGATGGGATTCTGAGAAAAGCACTCTACTTAGATTGTTGTCCTCTGTGTATAAATGACAAATACTTTTGGATTTAGATTACTGAGTTGGTCTTCGATGTGTTTAATGAACCAGAAAATGAAATTATTTCTATTGCGCCTCTTTTGACTGCACTGCTGGTGACAGTCCGGCTTCGTCTTGAAGGTTAATTGGTCTTGAATTCAGAAAGTTGAAGGGTTAAGAATAGTCAGTATGACAGCAGGTCCTTCTGGTAAGAGCCCTCTCACATGGCTGCTAATCAGATTTGTCCACAGATGTTCCTTGTAAGAATGCTTTCTTGTTCTCTGTTGCTGCTGAAGCACCCTGGAATATTGATTCACAAACAATAACATTTTCCTTGTCAACTGTCGAGACTATTGTAGTGGTCTGTGTTGTGAAGAAAATAAATCAGCCCTAATGTGTATGGTTTGAGCATATGTGTGGAGATTGAGGAGCCAAATGTCTGGAAGCCAAGAGGTAGGGAGTTCTTTGAAAAGGCCATTAAGTGAAACAAAAACTAAATGGCAAAAATAGCATGTAAAAATTGAAAATACAAAGTCCAAAACCTGAAATAATCTAAAAACAAAAAGAGTCAGACACTAACTAGGCTTAGAAAAAGAGGGATCAAATCAACAGCTTCTGAAGAACTGAGCATGTGACAGGGGCAGTCCAACAAATACCAAAAAGAAACAAGGAATTTAACACAGGTCAAACTGACAAGACAACGATGAACACCTTGAAAACACTCACATGGTGCAGGTGCACTCTTTCTCTAACTCATCATACCTGCTCCATTCCCTGCCAATCAGCACAAACATCAACAGCTGCTGCCAATCTCCTTTTCCTCGCCGTCCATGCCAGATTGTCTCTATGCGTCACGCCGAGCTTTCCAGCACTTTCTGCCTGTTTCCCTGTGAATCGAGCCTGTCTGCCCCCGACTGCTCGATAGCCTGCCGTTTAGACGTGACCTCATGTGCCCTTGACCCTGCCTGAATTCGTCCATTAGTTAGCCTGCCGATCTATTCCCTGTGCTCGAGCCCCTGTCCCATCTGCTCCCTCTCGTACATCTGTCTGCCACGCCCCAGCTTCCCTGGTCCCAAAAGCCACTCCACTGCTTTCACTCCTGCGAGTATCCCTCAACAAATAAACATTCTGTCTCGAAACTTACTTGACTGTGTGTCAATGTTCCCTCTAATTTTGAATGTGCCTGAGCATTCACAACAAAATTCCCTGAGCAGGCATTGGACCAAGGTGAGCAACTTCATACATGCACACAGTGAGTCGCCGTGTGCATATCTGATGTCGCCCCTAAAGTAACCTACATCACGTGACATCATTCAAATGATCAGCTCATCAGCAAGCTCAGCAGAAACCTGATAACGATCCTGATCATTTGAATCAGGTGTGTCAGGAAAAGAAACCTGGAAAACATGCAGGACTGCGGCCCTCGAGGACCGACTTTGGACACCAATGGTATAAGTGAAACATTCATAGGCTCGAAACTTGTCACTTGCTGTCACAATGCAAAATGGTACAGAAAACAATATTATTGGTCTAATTAACCCGATAAGATGAGGTCTAATATTAAATATTATTTAATACCTTTGTATTGCATTGTGTTTTATGCGCAGCATAGAAATTCTAGTGCGCTGAGATCGTGCGAGCAGTGCGCAAATGCGCACGCTCCCAGCTTAGAGGGAACACTGCTGTGTGTGCTCTTGGGTCCTCCATCTCCTAGCCATGACAGACTAACAAAGGAAACAACAACAAACCTGAATCTAAACAAAACCGAAAGCCAACTTAAACACAAACATGACACATTTGTCCATGTGGAGAACATATAGGGCCAGAGTTGCCCTCAGGGAAAGAGCCCTCAGACATTGACCAAGAGTGGAGCCCGCAGCTGACCAATTAAGTTGAACTGTCTCCCAACGCTCTCTTTCATGCTCACCGTATTCTAACCACCTCTCGTTCTCACTCATGTGTGACGTTGACTCAGGGACTGCTGCTAGAAGTATAGTTAGCAGCTTAGACAGGACGACCACATAGACAGTTGGAATAGTCACCATCAAGCCTCGTGAGAATAAGCGGTTACAGAAAATGGAAGGATGGGTAGTTATTGCAGTATGAGTACCACCTATTCTAGTTAGTGTCTCTTAATTAGGGCCCGAGTAGCTACCGCTGGCGAGAGCCCTCCTGTTCCTCTCTGGATTATTATTATTATTATTATTATTATTATGATTTTTATTTTATTATGGCCCGAGCAGCGACCGCTGCAAGGTCCCTATTGTTCTTCTCCGGATTATTAGGGCCTGAGCAGCGACCACTGCGAGGTCCCTGTTGTTCTTCTTCGGATTACTATTATTATGATGATTATTATTATTAGGGCCCAAGCAGCGACCGCTGCAAGGTCCCTATTGTTCTTCTCCAGATTATTATTAGGGGCCTAATAATAATAATGAATCGTAAAATGAATCACATTTTTGAGGGCCGAAACATGCACAAAAAGTCACCAAAATTTGCACACTTGTCAGGCCTGCTGTAAAATTTGATATTTTGGTGTTATCATACTTAAAATCAAAAATCCATTATCAGGCATAGGGCCACATTTGGACAAAATTTCGTGAAGATCTGCCAACATATATGAGGGGGCGGGGCTTTAAATTACCGTATATGTGTCAAATTTCCTTCGCCATGAGCAACAAAAACCTTAATAACTCCAATGTGCAAGCTTAAAAAAAATCTGAAACTTTACTGAAAATTTACTAGTCATAGCTTTATAATATCTGCATTGTTAATTTTCAAATTAATTATAGCACCACCTAGTTACAGACAAAAATGTCATTTTTTAAACTTTCATGTATTGTGCTATGTCCAGAAGAGTAAATGAACTGAAAATTTGTCAAAGGGGTGGTCTGTACGCCACGTCAAAGTCGGAGTTTTCCCATATCAGCAAAAGTTGCTGTAATTGAAGCCAGATGATACTAAAACTGCAGCCAGTTCCGACCCGTTTGAACTAGAGCTACGAAAGTTTTTTATGCATATGTAGGACCTCAAGACCTACAAAAACATTATAGAGCACCATATGTTGGGATGTACATCACAAGAGATATCAACTGTTGAATGTGCCATTAAGCCCGTTTTTGTACATTTTTCGGTATCGAAACCCTTGACCCGATCAACTTCACATTTGGCGTGCTCCATTATTTGATATAGTGGCACAACTGGGCAAAATTTTGTCAAGATCGGCTAACATATATGATGGGGGCGAGGCTTCAAAATACCTGTTTCAAATTTCCTTTGCCACCAGTGACAAAAACCACTTCAAGTTTTTGCACGGGACTAATCCTGTCTGAGCAATTTAACTGAAAATTGGCCAGAATAGCGTTGCGGCATGGAACATGAAGGTTAGTACGTCGTCTCAAATTCCGATGTCTCGCCAATCCGAAAAAGTTTCTGTAATTGGACCCAGATGATCTCATCTTTTCTAAATTTCATATAGTTGATGGGAGTCCAATTTAAAACACACCTACTAACCTGTTTTTTGTCGTACTGCGAGCGCCACCTAGTGGGAGCAAAAAATGTCATTATAATCGAAGGATTGCAGCCAAACCCCATTGCTTGGCCTTACAGCTACCAAAATTTGCAGGCACATGCAGGACCCTAAGACTTAATAATCAATCAAAGACAGCGATTCGCTAGGATGTACAGAAAAAGAGTTACAGATCTTTGAAATTGCAATTTTGATGCATTTATGGCCATTTATAAGTCTTCCACTGCTGCCGCCTTCTCTTACACTCTTGACCCCATCAACTTTCAATTTGGCGTAGACCATTATCAGACTAAGAGGCACAACTGGTCCAAAAATAGTCACGATCTCATGAAATATATGATGAGGCAGACTATCATAATATGAAATCAATTTTTCCTTTGCCCACAGTGACAAAAACCTTTATTACTCAGCTGAACAAGCTTTAAAAAAATTCTGAAACTTTACAGTATCAGTACGACTCACGGTCTAAATCTTCTACATGACACATTTTCTAATTACCAACAGTGACACCTTGTGGCAACATAAAAGTTAATTTTTACACTTCCATCTTCTGTGCTATGCCGGTTTCAGTAAATTCACTGAAAATTAGTCAGGAGAATCTTGAAGTATAGGGAACATTATGAATCTCATTTCTGACTCTTGAAATTTGGCATGGCCTATACACCGCCTCAAAGTCTGATGTCTGGCCAGACTGGTAAAACTTCATGTAATTGCACCAAGATGATGTTCTCTAAATTTCATTTCATAGGAGTACAATGCTAAACACATTTTTTTTGCTCGTAGTGCGGGCGCCACCTGGTGGCAGCAAAAAAAATTTACATTTTCATTTATATGTACCTTGTTAAGCCTGTCAAAGTAATATCACTGAATTGATTTTTTCAGACAGGCCTTCAGACACGCCTAATTTCCTCGGAAAGGATATTTCCACCAAATATTATGATGTTTTGATAATGGTCGTGGCCTATACAGCAGTGCTCTTTACAACGATTTATCGTATTTGTAAATGCTGCTTCAGTTTGGCCAAGATGATCTCATCTTGTCACGACTTCATATGTTGAATGAAAGTCATTTCTGACAGACATCAACCAACAAATATTCCATCGTAGTGCTAGAATCACCTTGTGGCAGAAAATAAAATATTAACGATTTTGCGATTCCAATTAGTTGAACCCGTTGAACAAATGCTAATGAAAATTTGACCTTTTCTAAAACATTGACTTATACAGTTCACCTGCATATGCACAAATACATTCATACCCAAATATGTTCATACTTTGAACTGTTCATACTTCAACGTGCCCAGGTCTGTGAAGGCCGTTTATAGCTGCTTTCAGCTCTAGTTATTAGGACCCGAGCAGCTACTGCTGCAAGAGCCCTCTTGATTTTTTTTCCAGATAATTATTATTAATATCATTATTATTTACAGTGCAGAAATTGACCCGTTTTGAGGGCCTAAACATTCACAACAAATCACCAGATTTTGCACAGTTGTCGGGCGTTGCATTTTTAGGCATATGTAGGACCTAGAGACCTACAAAAAAGTCAGCTCGAGCCATATGCTCAGATGTATAGATAAAAAGTTATGAATTTTTGAAAGTGCATTTTGCGCCCATTTTTGGACGTTTGCAGGTCCCAAACTGCTCCTTCTTTCTCCTAAACGCTTTACCTGATCGCCTTCAAATTTGCTGTGGTGCATCATCACACACAGACGCACAACTGGGTAAAATTTGGTGAAGATCTGCCAAAATATATCATAGTGGCGGGGCTTCAAAATATGTGTTCAATTTTTCCTTCACCAAGAGTGACAAAAACCTTAATAACTCTGATGTACAAACTTAAAAAAAACTAAAACTTCATAGACACAAGTAGACTTATGCCTTTAACACCTTTGAAAAACACTTTTTGAAATAGCTACTAGCGCCGCCTAGTGGTGAATAAAAATGTATTTTTTTACACTTTCATGTATTGTGCTCAGTCTGTTTAAGTAAAATAACTGAAAATTGGTCTGAACACCATTAAGACATGGTACATCAAGGTTCTCAAATTTTACGACTTTTGAACAATGGGTGTGGTCTGCACGCCACCTCAAAATCAGATGTCTCGCCAAAACGAAAAAAGTAACTGTAATTGACCCCAAATTGGCCTTATGAGTGGAAAATAGCCTCTCAGACCTGGCCCGTTTGACCTAGAGCTCCAAAAATTTGTAGCCTTAGGTGGGACCTTGAGCCCTACCAAAAAGTCAGTGCGAGCCATATGCTCAGATGCTCAGAAAAAGAGTTATGAATTTTTGAATGTGTACTTTTGGCCCGTTTTCGCTTATTAGCAGGTCCCAAACTGCTCTTTCTTTCTCCTAAACGCTTGACCTAATCAACTTCAAATTTGCTGTGGTGTTTTATCAGATTTGTAGGCACGGTTGTTGTCAGAGAAATCTCTAAAAGAAGACTAGGACAAGCCTAGCTGCTAAGCAGCAAAAAGAGTAACCCAGTCCAGCCAAGATTGACTTTTCTATACCACGGTAGAGTGAAAAAGCTTGGGCGAATGAACTCGTGCGTTCCCCGGCACTAATTTAACTGCCCAAGCGCCCCTGCCTGGTTTTTATTCATTCAGCAAAGCATTGCACATTACAAGACATAACAAAAAGAGCCAGTCAGGCGCCACCAACAGCTGGGCCAAGGTCCCAGCTCACACTGGGACACCTGCGTCAACAGCTTTATCTAAGGACTGGGGCGAGATGAACTAGGTCTGCACACATGGATAGCAATGCACACTATTCTAGACAAGAAATAAGCACATAATGATAACAACCTAATATATGATATCCTTCACAGTTCAAAATTTCCTGAAGATCCGCCGTCAAATATGTTGGGGGCAGGGCTTCATATTATGCCTTTGATGTTTACTTCGCCACAAGTGACACAAACCTTTATGACGCAGCTGTACAAGCTTCAAAAAATCTAAAACTTCACAGACATGGGGAGACTCAAGCCCTTAACATATTTGTTTAATAATTTCTTTAATTATAAATAAAAAATTAAACAAAAATGTCAGTCTGATGTCTCGCCAAAACGAACAAGGTTGCTGTATTTGGACCCAGATGGTCTTTTATTTTCTAAACTTCATACATTGATGGGTTTCCAATGCAGAACACACCTATCAATGTATGTTTTGTCGTAGTGCAAGCGCCACCTAGTGGCAGACAAATATATAACATTTTTTAACGTTTTGTGTGTTTAGCTGAGCCCGTCAAATTAATATCGCTGAAATTAAGTCTGATAAGCGTCTAGACACGCCTGCTGACCTCCACCAAGTCTTTTGAAATTTCGATAATGGGCGTGGCTTCCATGTCCATTTTCTTTCTGGAGATCTATGAGACCAGTAAAAGCTGCTGTAATTTGACCCAGATGATCTGATCTTCTCACAATTTCACACATTGGAAGAAAATTTCTTCCTGAAGACATCGACAAAAATATATTCCAGTAAACAGCTAGCGCCACCTAGTGGTAGAAAAATGTAATTAGTGGAAAGATTACAGTCAATCCTGTTTGGTTTGACTGACAGCTACGAAACCTTTTAGGCATATGTAGGACTGTTAGACCTACAAAAAAGTCAAAAGGAGTCATGTGCTAAGATATACAGAAAAATAGTGATGATTTTTTTTTAATGTGCAATTTTGCCTTGCTCTTAGACTTAAGCTGGTCTCAACCAAGTGCATTCTTGTCTTAAATGGATTTCCCCCATTCCTTTCAACTTTGGCATGGACCATTATCGGACGTAGGGGGCGCAAACATTCCAAATATCATGAAGATCCCATAACAAATAAAATGGGGGTGGAGTTTCAAATTAAGTTCAATATTTCCTTCGCCTAGAGTGAGAATTAATTAACAGCTTCAAACCTGAAATCTGATCAAATCTGAAACTTTGTAGGGAATTTAATAGTCATGCCCTTAATACAGCGATGTGATAAACTTCCAAATTATTTACTGCGCCACCTAGCGGCGGACAAAAATCGTTATTATTACTTTTTTTACTGCGCAATGCCTGTTTGAGTAAATTAAGTGAAAAATGGTCAGAAAAGCTTTGAGACGTTGGACCATGAAGGTTCTGATCTTTTATGACTTTTCAACAAAGAGCATGGCCTGTATGCTAACTCAAAGTCCGATGTTTCAACAAAACGGAAACATTTGCTGTAATTGGACCGAAACGATCTGATCTTTTCAAAACTTCATACATGGAATGGGAGTCCAATGTGAAATACACCTAATAAGCCTATTTTTAACGGTAGAGCGAGCGCCACCTACTGGCAGCAAAAAATATAGCAATTCCTTCACGTTTTAATGTAGTCTGCTGAGCCCCTTGAAGTGATATCGCTTAAATGTTATCCTAAAAGCCATTAGACACGCCTTTTGCCCTCCACCAAATAGTACGTTGTTTTGATAATGGGCGTGGCCTAGCCGGCAGCGCAAGGTTCATACAACAGCTGTAACACAACCCACAGAATCTCACCTCTAAATTTCATATATTTGATAAAAATCCTGTACTAAAACAGTCTATGAACTATTATTTTATCGTAGTGCTAACACCATCATGTGGAACAAAATAATATAACATCATTTTAGCATTTTCGATATACGTACTTTATTGAGCCTGCTTATCCAATGTAATAAAACTTGGACATTTTCTGATTCAAAGTCAAGTCAAAGTAAGGTTTATTGTCAATTTCTTCACATGTGCTCAACATACAAAGGAATCGAAATTGCGTTTCTCACTATCCTCTGCGTTTTACATATACAATAACAAAGTGCATGTGCGCAAGATGAGACAATCCTAAAAACTAGAATCTTATCTATAGTAATGTAAAGTGCAGTATGTTAGATCTACTTTGCCTAGTGTTGCTAAACTAATAACTAAAACTAAAAACTAAATACAAAAAAACAGGTATGGCAAGAGTACCCCAAGACAGGACATAAGTAGCAGCATATGACAAGACAGTCCAACAGTACGAGACAAAGCAAGACAACTCTGACTGTAGTTGTCCCAGTTGTGTGCATTTGAGGTAGTTGTTATAGTTCTAGGTGTAATCGCAAGTGCAATAGAAGTGTAATTATAAATAAATATGGCAGCAGCAAGTCTGTGCAAATTTTGCAAGTGCATGAGCAAAGTTTGAGTTTAGGTGGGGGGGCCAGCTAGGTGTTTCTTCTGGCTGGGGCTGAATGTGGGAGAGAAGGGGAGAGAGAGAGAGTTCAGCAGTTTCACGGGTGGGAAGAGAGGAGAGTTCAGCAGTCTCACGGCCTGGTGGATGAAGCTGTTCCTGAGTCGGGTGGTGCGAGAGCGGAGGCTCCTGTACCTCTTTCCGGGGGCAGGAGGCTGAACAGACTGTGTGCAGGGTGGCTCGTATCAGTGACAATAGTGACGGCTTTGCGGCTGAGGTGGGTAGTGTACAGCTCTTGCAGGGAGGGGAGCGGAGCACCAATAATCCTCTCAGCTGTCCTCACGATGCGTTTTAGAGCCTTCCTGTTGTAGACAGTGGCGCTCCCACCCCACACGGTGATGCAGCTGGTGAGGATGCTTTCGATGGTTCCTCTGTAGAATGTGGTCATGATGGGTGGCGCGGCACTTGCCCGCTTCAGTTTGCGCAGGAAGTAGGGACGCCACTGTGCTTTCTTGGCCAGAGATGCAGTGTTGGTGGTCCAGGAGAGGTCATCGCTGATGTGCACCCCAGGAACTTGGTGCTGCTCACCCTCTCCACTGCAGCACCATCGATAGTCAGTGGGGGGTGTTGGGTGCGGTCTCTCTGGAAGCTGACGACCATGTCTTTGGTCTTGCTGATGTTTAGCAGGAGGTTGTTGTCTTTACTCCATTTGGTCAGAAGCTCCACTTCTTTCCTGTAGTGGGTCTCGTCGCCGTTGGAGATGAGGCCCACCAGTGTTGTGTCATCAGCAAACTTCACGACGTGGTTGGAGCTGTGGGTTGCTGTGCAGTCGTGTGTCAATAGGGTGAAGAGGAGGGGGCTGAACACAATCCTTGTGGGGCCCCCGTGCTTAGGATGATCCTGCCTAAGATGTTGTTGCCAACACGCACCACCTGAGGCCTCTGGCTGAGAAAATCCAGCAGCCAGTTGCAGAGTGAGGTGCTGAGGCCCAGTTTGTCCAGTTTGCAGGTGAGTTGTTGGGGTATTATGGTGTTGAACGCTGAGCTGAAGTCTATGAACAGCATTCTCACATATGACTCTTTCTTGTCCAGGTGGGTGAGTACCGGGTGGAGGGCAGAGCAGATTGCGTCGTCTGTGGATCGCTTTGCCCTGTAGGCGAACTCATTCGGGTGCATGCTGGGGGGAAAGATGGATTTTATGTTTAACAGGACTAGTCGTTCAAAGCACTTCATGATGATGGGTGTTAGTGCCACCGGACGATAGTCGTTGAAGCAGGATGGGGAGGACCTCTTTGGCACAGGTATGATGGTGGCAGCTTTTAAGCCTGATGGCACAATGGCTTGTCTCAGGGAGGTGTTAAAGATGTCTGTAAAAACATCTTTCAGCTCCTCTGCACAGTCTTTCAGCACCCTGCCAGGGATGTTGTCTGGACCTGCTGCTTTCCGGGTGTTGATGGCATAGAGTATCCTCCTCAAGCTGGCAGCAGACAGGCACAGAGGCTGGTCGTGTGAAGGTGGTGGTGTTTTCTGTGGGCGGGTGGTGTTCTGTTCCTCAAAGCGTGCAAAGAAACTGTTTAGGTTGTTGAGCAGAGTGATGTCGCTCTCACAGCTTTGTGGTGCAGGTTTGTAGTATGTGATTGCCTGAATGCCCTGCCATAGGCTGTGTGCATTCTTGCTGTCCTCGAAGTGAGAAGTTATCTTGTTTGTGTATTCTTGTTTGACTTTCCTGATGCCACGGGACAGGTTGGTTCTCGCTGTTCTCAGGGCTGATTTCTCCCCAGCCTTGAAGGCCTTGTCCCTGGCCCTCAACAGCCTGTGGACGTCTCCTATTAGCCATGGCTTCTGGTTGGCCCGTGTGGTGATCCTCTTGATGTGGGTCACGTCGTCCATTCATTTGGTGATGTAGAAGGTCACTGTGTCTGTGTATTCCTCAATATCTGTGATGCCGTTGTAGGTGGCTGCTTCCTTAAAAATGTCCCAGTCTGTTGAGTCAAAGCAGTCCTGTAGTGCTGAGATCGCCTCCTGTGGTCACACCATTACTTCTTTCAGTGCAGGTTTGATGACTTTCACTCTTGTCTATATGCAGGTATTAGCATAATAGTGATGTAGTCAGAGGCACCGATGTGGGGAAGGGGGTTGGCTTTGTATGCTCCTTTGTGCTGAGTGTAAACACAGTCCAAAATATGTCATCTTGTTGCAAAGTGGATTTGTTGATGAAACATCGGGAGACCAGTTTTGAGATCAGCATGGTTGAAATCCCCAGCGAGGATGATGAAGCCGTCTGGTTGTGCTGTTTGTTGTTCACTGATAGCCTGGTACAGTTTGTTCAGCGCCGCACTTCTGTTGCTGTTGTTAGTTGGGGGGATATAGGTAGCGACCAGCAGGATTGAACTTATCTCCCTTGGCAAGTAGAAGGTGCGACACTTCACGATCATGAATTTCGCCAGAGGTGAGCAGTGTTTGTATATTACAGTGGCATCCCAGCACCACGCTTTGCGGATGTAACCCCCCCCCCCTCTCTGTGAGAGCCCTGTCGGATCTGTAGCATGTTAGCTGCTCTAGTTGTATAGCAGAGTCCGGAATGTTACTGTTTAGCCAGGTTTCAATGAAAACTAACACACAACAGTCAGTCACTTTTCGGTTTGCTGATCTCAGAAGTCGGATATGGTCCATTTTGTTGTCCAGTGAACGAACGTTCGCCAAAAGGATAGATGGTATGGCCGGGCGAGTTGGGTTATCCTCTAGCCTAGCTCGGATACCTCCGCGCTTGCCCCGCTTCCTCGTCCTGGCGCACCGCTTCCGGCGCCTCCTTTCCGAGGGAGGGGTAGCAGGCAAGTCCGGTGAATTAGCAGGTCGGCGTAGCAGTCCCAGTTCCCTCAGCGAGTTCTCCAATTCCGTGTTTAAAACTTGGCAAATGTTGCTTCTCCGGATTTGTAAGAAGACCCGTCGACTGTACACGTATTGTGGCGTAAACTGACCGGAAAAACTTCCAGACAAACACTTGTTTGACGAACAAAACAACACATTGTCGGAAGAGCGTGTGGCCGCTGCGTCTACACGTGCCGCCATCTTGTTCTATACCTGTCATTGACATTGACTTCTAATGTTCACATTTACTTCTAATGTTCACTTACCTCAACATGCGTACACCCAAACACGTTCATGGTCCTACTTGTTCATACCCCAACCTGTTCATACCTCAACGAGCACAGGTCAGCGAGGGCCCTTTATAGCTGCTTGCAGCTCTAGTTATTATTATCATTCTCCCAAATGAATCACATTTTAGAGGGCCCAAACATGCACGAAAAGTCACCAAAATTTGCACACACGTCAAGCCTGCTGTAAAATTTGATATTTTGGTGTTTTGATACATAAAATCCAAAAAATTGATTTTAAGCGCCACCTAGAGTCGAGAAATTCTACTGGGTCCCAGACCGTTTTCACGTACCTATGAAATTTTTTAGGCATATGTAGTACCTCAAGCCCTACAAAAAAGATATAGGGTGCCATTTGATAGGATGTACAGAACCAGAGTTATGAATTATTCTATGAGCCATTTTGGACCATTCTTGGATGTTGTCAGGTACCAAATTCTTCTTAATATCTCTTAAACTTTTGACCCGACCCTCTTCAAATTTGGCATGCTCTATTATCAGACATAAGGGCACAGCTGGGCGAAATGTCGTGAAGATCGGCCAACAGATATGATGGGGACGGGGCTTCAAATTATGTGTTTCAAATTTCCTTCGCCATGAGAGACAAAAATCTTAACTCCAATGTGCAAGCTTCAAAAATTCTGAAACATTACACAAAATTTACATGTCATTTTCTTAAAACATTTGCATGATGAATTTTCAAATTAATTATAGCGCCACCAAGTTATAGACAAAAATGTCATTTTTTAAACTTTCATGTAGTGTGCTAAGCCCGTAAGAGTAAATGAACGGAAAATTTGCCAGAATAGCCTTGAGACATGAAGGAAGAAAATTACTAAATTTTACAACATTGTGATAAAGGGGGTGGTCTGTACTTCACCTCAAAGTCGGATGTTTCCCCAAATCGGTAAAAGTTGCTATAATTGAACCCATACGATACTAAAACTGCAGCCAGTTCCGACCCGTTTTACCTTGAGCTATGAATTTTAGTAGGCATATGTAGGACCTCAACACCTACAAAAACATCTTAGCATATGGCGTGCTATGCAGAACCAGAGCTATAAACTTTTGAATGTGACATTTGGCCCGATTTTGTATATTTTTTGGTACCAAAACCCTTGACCCGATCAACTTCACATTTGGCGTGCTCCATTATCTGACATAGGGGCATACTTGGGCAAAATTTCATGAAGATCAGCTAACATATATGATAGAGGCGACGTGTTTCAAATTTCCTTCGCCACAAGTGACAAAAATTCTCTCTTGTACTGTGCTAATCCTGTTTTAGGTAATTAACTGAAATTTGGCCAGAATAGCATTAAGGCTTGAAACATGACTGTTTTCAAATGTTACGACTTTTCGCCAATGGGCGCGGTCATTACGTCGCCTCAAAATCCGCTGTCTCGCCAATAAGAACAAAACTGCTGTAATTGGAGCTAGATGGTCTTTTCTTTTCAAAACTTCCTATAGTTGATGGGAGTCCAATGTAAAACACACCGACTAAAATAGACCCCTTTATGGCTTACCAGACTTGAGGGTGGGTGGGGGGGTTGAATAATAGTCCTCCCTCCATTTGGAAGCACTGTTTCCATTAATACATAGCGTCTTTATGTGTCGGTCACTCGGACCATGTCTCTTACCCCATAGGCATGTTGCAATGACCTTTGATGCTTTGAACCTGTTGACTTTGTCTTTGATGATTAGGACAATGTTGTAACAGTTTTGTGATGGTATGCGGAGAGTAAAGACGTACACCAGACCAGTAATGTGTGGTTTCTTAGTCTTGCCACAATAGCTAAATTTGTCTCAGTGCCACATTCCACAGAGAGGCATGTTTATGTTATAGCGGTTTTGATTTATTTGTGGGTTGTCAGATGTTCCTCATAATTACTCGGAATGATGGTAAGTCCAAAACGATTTATAAACACAAATATTAACACAAAGCCAACGTTAATGTGGCAATGAGTCCAAGGCAGAAGTGTGGTTCCAATATTTTATTGTACTTACTTAAAACAATAATTAAAAATAGTGGGAATATTTAAATGAGGCTGGAACGTCCTTGTCCGGCGCACTGGAGAGGCGAGGCGCTTCCGATCAATTAAAACCACCACCTAGTGAAACACGCACACCACCACACGCACACACACACTGGTGGATTTATAAACACAAATATTAACACAAAGCCAACGTTAATGTGGCAATGAGTCCAAGGCAGAAGTGTGGTTCCAATATTTTATTGTACTTACTTAAAACAATAATTAAAAATAGTGGGAATATTTAAATGAGGCTGGAACGTCCTTGTCCGGCGCACTGGAGAGGCGAGGCGCTTACGATCAATTAAAACCACCACCTAGTGAAACACGCACACCACCACACGCACACACACACTGGTGGACACAACAACAAAAAATAAAATCACCAACACTAAACTGGAAGCCCTCATCCAGTGACACCGGAGGTGAGGCTCCAGCCTGTAAAAGACAAATTAAAAACAAGTAAATAAATAGCTTCCACGCACCCACAAGAATGTTTAAAATGCTAAAATCAATCCAAAATGGGTGTTAAAAGTCCAGCTCTCCACTAGCACAGCAACGTGGAGAGCTTTACTCTTCGCATGCCAACACAAAAACTGATACAACAAAGTCAAAAACAGCAAAGACAAAGCCAACAGGTTCAAAGCATCAAAGGATCATAGCGACATGCCTACTGGGTTAGAGACATGGTCCTAGTCTCCGCCACACAGCTCCCCCCCCGAACACCCAGAAAGGCATAACGGAAAACCCCACAGGGTATTCACCAGTCTGGCACCCTGAGTCACATTCCGGTCCTGGGCGGTGTATGTGACACCAGGGCTCCAGGTGCGACAGGAGTAAGGGTGAGACGCTCAGCATGAAAACCATGAGGTAGCGTTGGCAAAGGGATGTTCTGAAGTTCCGCAGGAGCCGGAGTGGCAGTGCTGACCTGCATGCTGGCAGGCACAGTGGCTTCCGAGGGACGGACGGTCGCGGCTGCGTCCCAGTCTGTGCCTGGGCATGAACCTGCTGCGGCACCAACACCAGCTGACCCGCTCCGATGTATACTCAGACCATACCTGCGGGCATGGTGAATCAGAGGGGCGGCTGAATGATGGTGGCTGGAGGCCTGCTGCTGAGGCCGGACGGACATCGGTAGTAGATGAGGCCGCCTGGCTGGAAGATCCCGGTCGACGGCCAGGGACTCCGAAATTGGACTGCACAGTGTTGCTGGCTGGCTCGATCCCTGGTGCGCCAAGGGACTGGGCGACGGGTGAGAGGACCCTTGTCGGGGTGCTGGCTGGCTGACGTGGTACCAGCTTGCTGCATTACCTGACGTATAGTAGGCTGGTGGAGGAATGTCACGATGTGGGACGTCTGCGGTGATTCCTCGCTGAAAAATTCTGACGTCCGGGGTCACCCATGTGGCGAGACTACATCTCCAACAGCTTGACTAAACTTTCTAACGTCTGGGATAATAATATGGCAAGATGACCCATCCAGGGTCACCCATTCTAACGTCCGGGGTCACCAATGTGGCGAGGCGAAGAAACCACACGTTGCTGTGCTAGTGGAGATCTTTACTCTTCGCATGCCATCACAAAACTGATACAACAAAGTCCAAAACAGCAAAGACAAAGCCAACAGGTTCAAAGCATCAAAGGATCATAGCGACATGCCTACTGGGTGAGAGACATGGTCCTAGTGTCCGCCACACAGTCAACAAAGCAGCAGGGGCTACGACGCTCAATGTCTGGTCAAAGGGGGAAGACAAGAACAGATCACGCACCATGGGAAGAGACTCACCCATGTAAAGCGGATACTCACGTTAGCGGGGAAGACAAGAACACAGCCGCTAATTCGGCTGTGTTGCCGATCGGACCGGGATTAAACAAGGTTTGCTGTGTTGTGCCCCTCAGGGCCTTACTTTTAACAAGAAACCTAAAATCAAGATCCAGATATATATTTTGCTACGGCTAGTACTAGGCGGCAGCCAACAGACCTTACCTTAATTAGCTTGAGAGATGCCAATGGGAGGTACCCCGGAGGTAAGTGGACCTCTGTGCACGCATCAATGAAGGGGCAAGAGTCTGGCTGTGTTTTATAGCGGAGCCTTAATTGTAAATTGGCCACCGCTGTGAGGTGCAGGGTACAAACCCTGCCACCAGGAGGCAGCTCTAGCACCTCATGCCACATTAACATAATTTTTACATTTCTATTTACTCTGTTTATCTCGTTGAGTTGGTGACAAAATAAAAATAAAGCTACAGTTTTATTGTTATGTACTTTGTTGAGCCTGTCGAAGGAATATCACTGATTTTTTTTCTGACATAATGGCCGTGGCCTACACAGCAGTGCCATTTATGATGTAATTTGACCCAGATAATCTACTCTTGTCACGCTTTCACACGTTGAATAAAAGTCCATTCCTCCAGATATCAACACACTTACATCCCATTTACCATTCCATTTACCAAAGGAATTTGAGAGACGGGTTTGTTTTATCTGTCTCTGTTCTACCCACAGTAATATTTGTTCAGAAATATTTCCAAATGTTGTAGTTCTTTTGTTCTGTTTACAAGATCGTTCTGTTTAAAATCACGTGTTTGTTCCATGTAGTTAGCGTCCATTTTTTACACTATTTTGAAGGCGCAAACAGGAAGTCGCCGTATGTAACGGTAGCACATAGGCCGTGCTTAGAAAAATACGTGCGCAACTTACCTACCTCTGGCTGGACATCGTGTTTGTCTTCGTGCTCTCTTGTCCCTCCGAACGTAATGGCTGTAAGTCCTATATTTTGCAGTGTTCCAGACATTATTTTGGTTGAATGTATATGAATGTTAATGGACTAAATAGCATATTAAAAGATCGCGAACGTGTTCGTTTAGCATCGCTAATTGCTAGCTGACAAAATCTATGCTAATTCATTTTCCATGTAAGTCATTTGTGACGCATTTATTTCGTTAGCAAAGGGCTAATGCTAATTTCGTTTGTTTTCAGTTTCACTCTGAATGTTCATGAACCTCAAGTCACCCCAATTGTAATAAAAGGAGCAAGGCGCTCAGCTACCTGGCTCATAAAACTAACGAGTTTGGCTTGCTGTTGAACAACGTTCACATACCACTTGTATCCAACACGTTGCGATAACAGTACAGTCTCAATCTACCATCAATAAATGTCAACAATTTGTGATCTACCGTAGATATTTCATCAAATATCAGAATCAGCAAATCACTATATATCAGGTTCAGTTGTTAGACATTTGTAAGAAACTGCACACACAAAAAGGAGACAAGGCAATCTTGCATGAGGGGAGCGAAGAGGAACTGGCCAAGGACAATTCTACTGCGCTCTCCCAGTCCCTCCGACTCCCCTTATTTTGATTTGATACAGAGATCCCTAACTACATGAAGGTTCCTGCCCTCAAAGGGCAGGAAAAAATGCAAGTCTATGGCCTCAACCTTGTGTACTTGTCCTTCTATGTGTGAGCATGTGTGGGTGTGAAAGTAATGCACGTAAGAAAAATTACGTAGCGAGACATTTTGATGAACTATTTCGCATAGCGAAGCTTTCTGATGATGCATAGCGAAGACATCGATAAGAGTCACAGCTGCGGGAAGGCTCCGACTGGCAAGCTTGAGCGGCCTTCCTTCTGCTTGAGACAAAACAATGACAAGGCAATTCTTTTCCCACAAACAGTGCACTCATTCGCCCAGCATACCATCAACATACCGCATCAGTTTGTATTTTATAGTAGATTCATAGTTAGATGATTTTATACTAATAATTAAAATAACTATTATCCAAACCACAATCCTTCACACAGCAAAGCATTTCTTCATTGCGAGCATTAATATTTTGTAGCAAATGTATAATCACTATATCTACAAGTATCCTAGCAATAATTACTCTAACACTATAATTAGCACGCAATGAATTCAACTTTTCTTCACCCAATGGTGTGTAAGGTAAACGGCAATCTATGCTAATGCCAAAAGTGTGGTGAATAATTGATGCATCTACATTGTATGCAACAATTCCGAAAGAGGCAGCTATTAAAACACTAATGCTGTCAGGATGGTGACAAATATTTGACAACAACCTTGTAGCTTCATATTGAATTGTTTTAATTAGGTGACTTTTTCCCTCTACCGGCACCACCTGTAATGAATACGTGTATTGCATCAGGATTTTTGCCTGCTACATTTTCTAAGCACCATTGTCAAACTTTATATAAAACTGATAGTTGTGTCTGATTGATGGATCTAATTAACACCCAGCCATCACTTCTGCTCATGATGTTTGTTATTTGAATCAGTTTCACACGTTCAGACTTAGACAAAGAAATAGTACATGCTTTACAATGTCGAGTGCATTACAGTGACATAACCAAAACAACACTATGACAAATTCCAGTTTGAATCATTTTCAACACAGTTAGCCGTTCGCAGGTGATTTGGGGTGTTAGCTAAAATCCTTGGTCCCAATTGGCACCCGGTGGTTCTTTATAGGTAGTAGAGCCAAATGCTGGACCTTCTAGTGTGAAAGTCTGTCTCCCAAAAGAGACCAGGAATATAAGTCCATGTCTGGCACATTGTTTGTTTATTCTAAGATTTCAAAATTATTCCTGCATATTTATTCTGGAATCAACATGCAGGGTGCTTCAGGCGCTTAAGCTCTCCAAATCCTTTTTCCATTCTCTGAATGTGAAGCACAAAAAACAATCCATTAGTCTTAGCTTTGACAGAGATTTTAAGTGGATAGCGGTCCATTACGACTCATCATTTTACTTCATCTCTGAAATTATTTGCACCAAATTAAATTCTCACAAATCTAATGAAATGCATATTCTTTGCCTATGACCCATGTATGACTTACGGAACTAAAAATGACATTTTTTTTAATACAACCATCAGTAATATAACATGAATGATGTGAGTTATCTCATCAGTAAAAACATGTCATATTCATAGATGATTCATATGTAGATAGTCGAATACACATAAAGTGTACCATATATCATATATCATCATATCATATCATATATCATATCATATCATATCATATCATATCATATCATATCATATCATATCATATTTGGAATACATGTTTGCATGCTGCTACAGTATAAAGGACCCTCACAGCCTGGGCCACATTGGGAGTACTCACAAGTAGGGATATAAAATGGGTAAATTAAAAAATACAGAATAAGACTAATTTTTTAAAATATGACCTCCAGAAGAGGTTAAAATTTTCTGGACTGTGCCATCAGAACAATCTACTCTGGGTTGCTTTCTAGCTAGTGTGCAAGACAAGATGAGAAACAAAAGTGGCGAATAGCGACAAGCTATGAGTGTGAGGTCAGGCATCACACAATCCAATGCGTAAAAATGTAATCCAAGCCATAGGAACGGTGTCTATCAGTGCATATGGAACAGAGTAGTACATTAAATGTATGAGCAGAAGGTATATAGTAATTGGGATGGCTCACTAATCCAGAAAGGTACATTCCCAAAGCAAAAAAAACAAACAAACAAACAAAAAAAAAACACTCAAGTGTTCCATTGCATAAAACTGGCAGCAAATACAAATTTTCAAACCAGTGAACCAGTGATTTATCTACTTCCCCAATCCTCATAAATATTAGAAAAAAACTGTCCATCAAAAGGTTACATTTATTATTAGTTACATTTATTATTATTAGTATACCTACTCTCCAGGGTCAATCCATTGACAGCACAAACAATCATAGAATCACCTGAAACAATAACATGCAACAGACATTTGAACTAAATCAAGCGGTGGAGCAAGCGCTTCGAGACCTTCAGGTCCCATAGGGGAAGAACATGTTGTGGCAAACGGGTGGTGGTGCATTTGATTGAAAGCAAACTTTTGTAGGTTCTCGAGATCGACACATGCCAACCAGTTTGCGTCTAGCGGGTTGAAAGATGCAAATGGGGCTGCTACCTTAAAAGCCTGTATGGGTCTCTACTGAACCATTTTGAAAAAAAAAAAAAAAAAAAAGAATAATATAATTGAACGAGATATTGTTGACTTTGCCAGGCCTTATATGTTTGCAAAGTTGCAAAGAGTTTTATGAGTTTCCGTGCATGTTTAAACCCTGAAGATTACCATCATTTTCTTTGCAAACAACTTAATGCTTAATGGTTGACAAAGAACGCGTTGCCATGGCAATGGAGTATCGCACAAACTCATGAAGTACGTGTTTTGACATATTTATGCCCTAAAACAGGGGTGGTCACTATTTTTCAGCATGCAAGCTACTTATAAAATTACCAACTCAAAAAGATCTACCCATTTCAAAAAAGCAAAACATTTATTTACAAATATATTGAAGATTCTTTATATGTACACTATTGATGTATGTTGATACACCTTGCATACCATAATGTGAGCATAACACAGTATAATTAACTATGTACATTTTTGGTCATTGCCTGAGTCTGGTCTGATGACCTGCACTGAATTGATACAGCCAGGGATGCATAGTCGGGAGAGTAGCTGCTAACAGCCAGCCTCAAGCACATTTCCAATTGTTCATCAGTCATGGTGGAACGGTACTAGGACTTAATGATTATCATATGTGAAAAGGCTGACTCACATAAACAATTGGAGCGAAATAATGCAGTCAAAGAAGTAGCACATTTCCTCATGTTGGGGTACTTTACCTCTGTAAGTTCCAGAACTGTCCATGAGCTCTGGACTTCAGTTCAATGTCAGCTTGTAGTGTCAAAATCTCATCTTTCACTCCAGAGGAGTTCAGGTGAAAGAGTGTTCCAATTTTTGATGCGAGTGAATCAACATCAGCATCTTCCCGAAAGGGATAGCACATAAATAAAGTGACTGGCTCGAGCAAAGAAAAGTTTTGAAAGCGTTTGTCAAACTCTGAGAGACAATTGTCAATCTGCTCTGTGTAGCGTGCACTGTCAAGTTGCTCACAGGTCTTCCCTTGCATCTCCAGCTCTGACGACAGGTTCTGGAAGTCTGCCAAATCATGGCACTGCAGCTTTGAGGAGACAGTTCGTTTGAAAGCATTAACTGAGCTAATCATACTGATCACTGTTTTGTCTTTTCCTTGCAGCTCTAGATTAAGGTCATTCAACATGTTTGTCAGATCGGTTAAAAATGCCAAGTCTAACAGCCACTGACCTTCATTTAGTTCCTTGTATTCTGCATGTCCCGCTTCACGAAAAAACTCCATAATCTCTGTACAGAGCTCTCGAAATCTTTGCAGGAATTTTCCTCAACTAAGTCATCTCATGTCAGTGTGTAGCAAAAACACGGAGTGGTCGCAGTCAGTCTTCTCCAATTGTGCACGGAATAACAGTCTTTGAAGAGTTCTGGCTCGAATATAACAGACAAATTTCGTTGCCACATCCATTATCTCTTTCATGTTGAGCATTTTAGCGCACAACGCTTGTTGGTAAATTATGCAATGGTAATTCAGGAAGTCTGGGAAAGCATGGTCCTGCCTGCACTTGGCAATAAATCCATTCACGCGCCCAACCATTGCGGGTGCTCCATCCGTGGTGATAGACACCAATTTGTACACCGGGAGCTGGGTTTTCGCAATAAAGTTTTTGAACGACTGAAATATGTCCTCTCCTCTTGTTTGTGTTTTCATGGGCAGTACTGTTAATAGCTCCTCTTTTGCAGTGATATCACTTAACACCATACGAATGAAAATGCACATCTGGGCTGTGTCACTCACGTCTGTAGATTCGTCCAACTGCACTGAAAAAAACTCGCAATCTCCGATGTCCTTCCACATTTGCTGGGTTAAATCCTCGGCCATGGCTTTACAGCACCAAGTAACCGTACATCTTGAAAGCTGCAGCGCTTTGATCAAAGATAATATTTCAGCGTTATTTTTAAAGTCCCGGAACAATGAGTCAGCTGCTTCTAAGAATGCCTCTTTTACTATCTCTCCGTCTTGGAAGGACTTCTTCCTTTTAACGATGACATGACTCACCCGGAACGATGCTTTGGTGGTGGCTTTCGATCTTGAAGTGCTTTGTGTGAAAAATGTCTGCTGTCCGGACAACTGGGATTTTAGTTCTTTCACCTATTTCTTTCTCAGCTCGCTTTTTGGCGGAAAGTCAGTGTCGTAATTCCCATGAAAAGTTAGAAAATGCCGCTCCACATTTCCCGTCTTTGGTATTGCGAGGGTGCGTTGACAAATAAGGCAAACACACTTCGAAAATGTCATTGAGAAAAAAAAGGCCTCCTCCGATTCCGTATGAAAGTGATACGTTTTTGTCTTCTCACTTCGTCCAGCTGCCCTTTCTATACCCTTTCTTAAGTATTTTTCTTAAGAAAAAACTGAGGGCTAAAAGTTGGCAGTAACTCGCTGACTAGCTTGTTAGTTTTGCTGTACTTGAGAGCGCGGAGTGATCTAAGCGTCCGAAAAATCAGATGTCATCTGACTGGCTGCCCGTATATCAATCAAGTGATGGGATGGATGATTGGCTGTCATATATTTTCTATAATGTCAGGCGATCGACCTGTTCTACCTCCGAGATCGACTAGTAGATCGCGATTGACGTATTGAGCACCCCTGCCTTAAAAATTCTTCAGAGAAAATGTGAGGAAGTACTGGATAAAATGGAGAACATTGTCACAGAAAACAAAAACATTTTTAACAAGAGACTATTACTGTCATAATGCTTCTTGCAAGCCATTTTTATATGCTAAAGCAGAATAAGCAAAGGATTCTTAGAAATGCATCAGTGAAAAAAAATACTTCTTTGGGGGTGTTTCGAGTGAGAAATAAACATTGTAACATGGTTATTATTACCCAAAAACTTTATGACCATGATAGGAAACCATTAAACAAAATAAAGTTTGTAAAATTTGACGGGGACAAAACAAACACCAAACTTACTATTGACTTTGAAATACACAGTCAACAAATGTTCTTAGCGTTGTCGTTGATTCAAAATTTAAATCACCTTACGTGATTGACTCCTGGTGCGACAATCGACCAATGAGGGCAGGAATTGCAATCCACTCCTGTCCTCATTGGTCGATGGTCATGCCAGGAACCAATCACATGTCTAAAAAGGGGTGCCTGTGAGCTGATTGATTGATCAGATGGGCAGTTTTGCTTATGATGCTCACAAGTGAAACGTGAACTAGCTGCAGAAGGAGAGATGTGAGGATTAAAGAGTGTTGGAAATCTGTTGCCTAGATTTCTTTGGTAATAAATTGGAATTTCAAGTGTGAAATCTACTTGTTATCATGTTCGGTCCGTTATAGGCTCCACTATAGCTTGGCGTCTGAGTTACTCTGAGGGCAACGCCGGCCCTCCGTGTTTGTGAACTGCAGCCAAGGGATAGAAACGGAAAGGGATAACAGTGCAGTTACAGTAAGAGTTTTAATACTTTTAGATTAAAGTAAATATGTGTACTGGAGTATTTCAAGGTCCAAAGAGTGCCCACGCCACATACATTTACTGTTAACGCGCCTGTTTGGCATGTAGGGAACCTTCATGGTGCTTCTCTCGGCAATATAGCTTAAAAAAAAAAGCACACACACAAATCAATGATAAAGATGAAAGGTAAAGCGTTAAGTAGCGAGGGAATACTATGTGCAGTATATTATTAGGTTTTTTAGAGTACATTATTATGGTTTGTAGCGTACCCATTTTTCCATCGACAACATTTTCTGAAGGCTTTCTGGATGGCTCTGTGAAGGCAATAAACTGCTACCGCTGGAGATGGACTGTTTCCAAAAACGTGTACCCGCATGCGGTACTCCTGTACTTCCTTTGACAAGTCATTGTCTTTGTGCCACAAAAACCTCAAATAGTCTCTGTGATCTGGTCTGACAACGAACCCGTATAACATTTGCTGGATATCGGCTGTGATTGCAATGAGCTCTTTTCTAAATCAAATCAGCACGCTAAGGGCGCTGTTATTGAGATCTGGGCCTGTAAGCAGTACTGAATTTAGAGAAACACCAAACTGCTCTGCGCTTGAGTCTGTCTGGGCTTCTGAGGGTGATATACCCTGAAG
This sequence comes from Hippichthys cyanospilos, assembly GCF_059441005.1. NCBI lineage: Eukaryota > Metazoa > Chordata > Actinopteri > Syngnathiformes > Syngnathidae > Hippichthys > Hippichthys cyanospilos. The sequence goes on along the minus strand of NC_142369.1, from coordinate 36,203,143 downwards.
ATGGGCAGGTACCAACATTCTATGTTGTTGTCGATGGGTGGAGCAATACTGCATGATTGTTCTCAAACAGCTTATCCATAAACTCTGAGAACTGTTCTTTCATTTGAGGGTTTTTGATTAAGTTGTGTCTTAATGAGTTGAGTCTTGACAATGCTTGGTCTCTGTTACTTAGAAGTGGCAAGCGAAGGGACTTGAATGGTAAAGTTATTGTTTTTGTCCTGGTGGACCTCCTCCATTATTTTCAAAAAGAACTCATCCTCGGAACACATGGCACACCTGTTATTGTGCTCCGTGCGCTTGAAAACATCATCTCCAAGCTTTTGTTCCACTTTATTGGACTTAGAGCTGCGTTTGAAGAGGTCATTCTTGTGCTCCCTGCCGTAGCATGGTTTCTCTTTGACAGTTATGCTGTGAGGACAAGAAGTGAGGAGGGATGGGCGACCATTGGGAAGCATGTGAGTCTTGTAGACACTGACGGTTGGTTTGTGAGCGTTCACACATACTTCACCCGCAATTACCCAGCCTAGATCCAAGCGCTGAGCAAATGGAGCATTGTGGGGTCCGCTAACCTGTTGTCGTGTTTTGTGGACTTGTAAGATATCTCGGCCCAGTAAAACTGCGATTTGAGCATCGGGATCGTGCTGTGGGATGAATGGAGCTAGATGTTTCAAATGAGCGTGGTGAGCAAGAGCTACTTCAGGCGTAGGAATTTCTCCTCTATTGAACATTATTTCATCACATTCAATTAGGGGAGGGAGGTCTAGCCTTGGGCCTCCACCGGATGGCTCAATTTGGAACCCTACTGCTTTTCTGTCAAGCATTTTAGTTAGTCCTGCACAAGTCCTCGTGTGGTATGTGCGAGGGTTACTTTTGATTCCAAAGAGCTCAAAGAATTCAGGTCATGCCAGTGAACTGTTGCTCTGGTCATCAAGGATTGCATACATCTTAACTGAGTGTTCTGGTTGGCCTTTAGGGAAAACACAAACTAGACATATCTTTGAGCAGGAACGAAGAGTACTGCCATCGCCGCAGATCTCGGTGCATCGTGGCGTTACCTCTGGTGGCTCGTCTTCTTGAAGCACAGTCCTTTGATAAATCAGGTATTTCATCTTTTGTGTACATTTTCTTCCGCACTGGTGGGGTGCAGTACTGTTTGGGTCTTCCTGGTGTGAAGGATCGTGCCTTTGGTACCAGTTCAACTTGAGGTGTTTCCCCCTTTGGCAGTTGCACTTGCGACTTCAGCTGGGTTTGGCGTTGCACATTGTTTTATTGAAAGGATCGGTGCTGGTCGGCGCTCAGGAGACAAAGACGACACTCAACAAAAGACCAACGTTCCGAAATGCTATTTAGCCCAAATAGCTGGTATATTTATTTTGACCAAATGCAAGTTCTCAAAATACAGTTGACATTGCGTGAAATCATCATATGAGCCTCTTACCTATGCCGAGAAGGTGGAGAGCCAACCCCCAGGCAGAGCTCCGCTTGTCAACCAGCTGGGTGTTCGTACGCAACCCGCAGCAGACTCTACCTGTTTGTACTCTGCATCTCTCGTTTGTACTTTTCAGTTGCGTGCGCGAGGAAGGGCAGGTGGCCTACCCGTCCGCCCTGGCGCCGCAACACTTGTTTCCCGATTTGCTATTGACACTTAAGTGTGTCCTTCAGGCTCTGAAAAGCATCTTACTCAATATTGTTCTCCTTTGATGAAAACATCTTATACAATAATAACTGTCAACCTCCCACAACAATGTTCTTCTTTGGTATGAAAACAAGATAGTAAAACGGTCAAAACGTCCTGACCAAAAAGAAGTTAGTGAAAAACAGCTTATATAACCATGGTTGCACAATATATTCGGGTTTTCAACGGCTATGGGAAACATCACTAATTACCATTCCTCTCACACATAATGCATAGTCCTCTCTCTCACGACTTGTGGTGAGACAAAACTCATGACGCTTTCTGCTTTGCTTTGCTCGACGGCTGCTTCCAGGACTTCCGCCTTTGCTGTAGCAGCTGCCGCTTCCTTCTCCATCTCCAATAGCTCAAAATCTGTCCCAAGTGCTGCCTTTTCCAATTCTAGCCTCACTTGTAATTTTATTATTTCCCTTTGCCTTTCGCTGTATGACGTTTTAGCATTTGTAACTTCTGCAGAGGCTCGTGCCAAAATTGCTGCTTCGAGAACACCGGACTTTGAAGATGATTAGAGGATGAATGTTTGGAGCTAGTGCTAGCTTTAGATGATAATTTGGATTCAGAGTATGCCTTTTCTTCCTGCACGTTGTCCATCGCTATGCTGTGTGCTTTATCCTGCACCAACTGATGATATGGCTTTTCACTGTACTGTTATCGCAACATGTTGGATACAAGTGGTATGTGAACGTTGTTCAACAGCAAGCCAAACTCGATAGTCTCATTAACCAGGTAGCTGAGCGTCTTGCTGTTTGTTTTATTGTAATTTGAGTGACTGAGCTTCATGAACCTTCAGAGTGAAACTGAAAACAACACAAAATTAGCATTAGCCCCGGGTAACAAAATAAACGCGCCACAAATGACTTCCGTAGAATTGAGTCGGCGTAGATGCTAACGTTAGCTAGCGATCAGCGATGCTAAACGAACACGTTTGCGATCTTTTCATATGCTAATTAGTCCATTAACATTCGTATACATTCAACAACACCCATGTCTAGAAAGCTTCAAAACACAAAATTTACAGCCATTCCGTTCGGAGGGACAAGAAAGCACTAAGACAAACGCGATGTCCAGCCGGAGGTAGGTAGGGTGCTGCACGTTGTTTCTTAAGCACAGCCTATATGCTACCGTTACACACAGCGACTTCCTGTTTGCGCCTTCAAAATAAAGTATAAAACGGAAGCTTACTACATGGAACAAACACGTGATTGGAGGCTCAACAATGTCATAACTATCTTGTAAACAGAACAAAAGAACTACAACATTTTGAAAAATTTCTGAACAAATATGACTGTGGGCAGGACACTTAATTTAATTTTTTCTTTCAATGCATTTATGCAAGGACCAACTCTAGTTAGGGCCCGAGCAGTTACCACTGCGAGAGCCCTCTTGTTTTTCTCCGGATTATTATTATTATTTACTGTGCAGAACTTTTCCATTTTTGAGGGCCTACACATGCACGAAAAGTCACCAAATTTTGCACATTTGTCGGGCCTGGTGAAAATTTTGATATTTTAGTATTTACTAAAATATTGCAAAAAAAATGGCTCTGCAGCGCCACCTAAGGTCGAAAAAGTGCAGCTGGTCCCTGCCCGTCTAACCTAGAGGTTTGAAAATTTTTAGGCATATGTAGGACCTAGAGACCTACTAAAAAAAGTCAGCGCGAGCCATGTGCTCAGATGTACAAAAAAAAGTTATGAATTTTTGAATGTGCATTTTTGGCCCATTTTTGCACGTTTTGCAGGTCCCAAAATGCTTCTTGTTTCTCCTAAACGCTTTACCCAATTGCCTTCAAATTTGCTGTGCTACGCAGACATATATGACAGGGGCGTGGCTTCAAATTATGTGTTCAATTTTTCCTTCGCCAAGAGGGACAAAAACCTTAACTCTGATGTGCAGGCTTAAAAAAATCTAAAACTTCATAGACACATGGAGACTTATGTCTTTAATACCTTTGAAAAAAAATATTTTAAATAGCTACTAGCACCGCCTAGTGGTTGATTGAACTGTCATTTTTTACACTTTCATGTGATGTGCTCAATCTGAGTAAAATAACTGACAATTGGTCAGAACACCATTAAGGCATGGAATATTAAAGTTTTAATATTTTACGACTTTAGGAAAATGGGCGTGGTCTGCACGCCACCTCAAAGTCAGATGACTCGCCAAAACAAAAAAAGTGGCTGTAATTGGCCCCAAAATGGCCTTATGAGTGGAAAATAGCCTCTCACTCCCGGCCCGTTTGACCTAGAGCTACAAAAATTTGTAGCCTTAGGTCGGACCTCAAGCCCTACAAAAAAGTCAGTGCGAGCCATATGCTCAGATGTACAGAAAGAGAGTTATGAATTTTTGAATGTGCACCTTTGGCCCGTTTTTGCCCATTTGCAGGTCCCAAACTGCTCCTTGTTTCTCCTAAATGCTTTAGTTAATCGACTTCAAATTTGCTGTGGTGTTTTATCTGACTGAGAGGCACAATTTTTCAAATTTTTGTGAAGATTCGCCTTCAAATATGTTGGGGCGGGGCTTCATATTATGCCTTTGATGTTTACTTCGCCACATGTGACACAAACCTTTATAACTCAGCTGTACAAGCTTAGAAAAATCTGAAACTTCACAGACATATGAACTCTCAAGTGCTTAACACACATATTTAATCATTTCTACAATTGCTTATAAGACCACCTAGTGGCAAACACAAATGTCAGTCTGATATCTCGCCAAAACGAACAAAGTTGCTGTATTTGGACCCAGATGGTCTTATCTTTTCTAAACTTCATATATTTGATTGGTTTCCAATGCGGAACACACCTGTTAACGTATTTTTGTCGTTTGTTGTTCATAAACCTTGTTCATATCCCGACCTGTTCATACACCAACGTTCACAGGTCTGCGAGCACCCTTTATAGCTGCTTGCAGCTCTAGTTGGATTTCTATTCTTCACGAGCTGTGCAGGTATTTCTCCGATGTGAATAGCAAGGGTCCATGGTAATTTGAAATCCATCGAATATTCCACAGAAATATAGCCAGTGGACCTTAAAACTTTTTAAACATATGGAAAAAAGAAATCTTAACATTTTCAAATAATTTGAATGACTGAACGATCTGCATTTGATTAACATTTTAATGTGTTCCTTTTTAAATCTATTTTGTGAAACAAACAAAAAAAGTGATAGAGCCGACACAGTGGAAGACTGATTAGCATGTCTGCCTTACATGCTGAGGTTGTAGGTTCAATTCTGGCTCCGGGCTTCCAGCATGGAGTTTCAATGTTCACCCCGTCACGTGGATTTTTCTGGATACTGCTATTTCTTCTCACGTTCCCAAAATAATGCACGGTTGATATGTTTGTGCCCTGTGTGTCCTAAGATTGTTGGCGACCAATTCAGGGTCTACCCTGCCTACTGACCTACTGCCCAAAACCAGTTGGGATAGGCACCACAGCTAGCCCGGAACCCTTATGAAGCCAAGCAGTTAAGATAAAGGGTGGTTGGATTTAATTACAGAAATTGAACTACTGGATGTATTTCATACACAGACTTGAGAGGTGAGTAATAGGTAAACAGTTTTGTGTGCATTGTACCCATGTAGCTCAATCAATGCTTTGCATATTTGTCCATAACAATACACAACTCCCACAGACTTATCCCTGCAAGAGTGGTGTCTTGTTACCTTAGTCTAGATCTGGGAAGGAAAGCCATGATAAGATCTAAGGCCAACTTGTTTAGCCTCTCTTTGTAGGATTTTCCTGCAAGCACATTAAGCCGATGAGTTTGAGGCCCAAAGGGCTGATATGACTGTGGAGCGCAGCCCTATTCATTCCATCAAGCCTGGAATTAATGAAACCAAGCTCAGTCTCAATCAGTAGAGTGCCTGATAACTCAAAATACATGGGTTGGTGGGCATACAATTATATTCAGTAGCTGTAGTCTTCATAAAACAATCACCCCGGAAAGAGGCTAGCCAGACCACAAACAATCACTGTGACATTCTTTTCACAAAAAGGGATTGGTGTCACAGAACTGGGAGATGATTTATAATAAATATGATGTGAACATTGCTTCTGATCCCTTTGAATAGCTTCATAATTCTATTAAATACTGTTCAATTATAGAAGTGAATTATAAGCAAAAACATAAAACATTCAAAGTGTCCTTGATTGACAAAAGGTTTGCAAAATACTTGGAAGAAAAAAGTATTATTGATACAAAAGAGCAGAATATTAAAAATAGAATATAAATATAAACACTATATAACAAGCTGATCCTGATTCAGGATCGCCACAGATTGTTGACTGAGTGCACTGGTGGTGAAGAGATTCTGGAAGTGGTTAAAATATGAAAAAACAAAACAACTATAACAATATTGATATGACACTGTTTAAACTGGTACCTTAATCAATGGGATTTCAGAAGGATTATCCTACTTAAGAAACTCACCAATCCAGAAAGGTACATTCCCAAACCAAAAGAAAAAAAAATGCTCAAGTAATCCCTAGCAAAAAAACGGGCAGCAAATACAATTTTTCAAACCATTGATCCATTTCACTCCTCCAAAAAATATGAGAAAAACTGTTCAACAAAGATTTTATTCATTATTAGTCAGTTTAACTTATCCTTCAGGAGCAATTGATTAACAGCACCTGCGATCATAGAAGCAGCTAAAACAATAACATACAACAGACATTTGAAAATCAAGCGGTGGAGCGAGCGCTTCAAGACATTCAGGTGAAGAAGGCGCTGACAAAAAGCAGGTAGTGGTGCATTTGATTGAAATCAACTTTCCTTATGCTTCCTGAAGATATACTTGCAGCTCTAGAGAAACTTCATTATACCTGGGCTGACAATTATGAAAGGCCAAATGGAAACGAAAGGGAGAAAAGGAGGTTTATAAAAGCATCATAGGGAAGTGCCTCAAAAGGTGGTCTCCAACCAAGCTCATGCTTTATGTGTTGAGACAATGAGCATGCAGGGAGGCTGTTTGCCTGCAAAGTCTTCAAAAAACTTACTCTGTCAAGCTCATATCAGTGAAGTAGAAATATGCTGACAAACGCCCTGGAGCCTGAGGGCCAGGACTACAAGACTGGCTATGCCATCTGTAACCTGAACGAATCCTTTATGCAATAGTCAAGTTAATTTGTATAGCGATGAATCACCAGGTCTCAAAGGAGTCATATAGGACATCATAAATATGAGCATCCCATGAACAAAGCTCCCGAAAGGGGAAGGAAAAATTCAAAAACGCCATGTGGGGAAAATAAGAAACCGTCAGAAGGCACTGCAGGTGGGAGGAGCCCCCTTCCAGACTAAGCAGGTTGCAGTAGATGCCGATTGGAAAAAATAAAAAATTGTGCCACATTTGGAAGGAAGTAATTAATGCCTAGGTATCTTGAAATTAGGCAGGGGCCATCAGGTAAGATCCTCCTAACAGTCTGTGGGTCTGTCAGTGGGTACATCCTAACAAAAGCGCTGCCGATGAGGTGTTGCATCTCAAAACCCGCATTGGTCATTCAGTGAATGTCCACATGACAGCGTTCAGTTTGTCTCTCACCATCCAGCCCCCTCTCCAAACCCGTAGAAGGGGGCAGGAAGGAGACTAAGAAAGCTGCATTCAGACAGACCCATTTACTAAAATGATTTAGTGCATGAATTTGTTTTTGTTTGTTAAATTTGTTTCAGCTAGTTGGAATAATGATCAACCTACCTTCTGATAAAAATTATATTATTAATGATGCCACTAATCAACTACTAAAAAAGGTCAAGATATTACATTAATATCTTTAAATGAAAGGAGTAAGAGGAATGGAAAATACGTACCAGCTTTACTAAAATACATACCATATTTTCCGGACTATAAGGCTACTAAAAAAGGCTACTATGACATTAACTATGAAAGGAGTAAGAGGAATGGAAAAGACCAGCTTTAGTAAAATACATACCGTATTTTCCGGACTATAAGCCGCAGCAGCAAATATTGAGCAAAATAACATCTTTTACCACGGATAAGCCGCACCAGACTATAAGCTGCAGGTATATGGTGGTAATATGAAACTTACGGTTCATTTTCTTTATATTTTTTTTAATTGTTTACCAACTGCAACATTCTCTCATAAACAGACTGAATATGCGTGCGTATTCAGTCCCCACATGATATTTATAGAAAATGGATGGATGGATATAACCAATAGAATACTGCAGTTAAATAGCGGCAAATAAATACTTCGATAGCATTCTGTGTCCCGTTGTTTAATTGATAATTATTTTAGTGAACATTGCACACACTGCAAATAAGTGATATATACAATCATACATTTATACATACAATCATATATACTGTATATCAGATTTACACTTCACAAGCTTTTATACACGATCTTATTCAATTTAGACCTTTTTTTTATATTTTTATAATATATAGGAAAACTCTTTTTGAGCACAGCCATTGATTCATAACTTTTCAGTTCTATTCCATAGTTGTTCCATAAACTGACTCCTTGATCACACATTTGCTTGACCGGTGGGAAAAACCAGCAGATAAGCCGCACTGGACTATCAGCAGCAGGGCTCAAATCATGATGAAAAAGTCGCGGTTTATAGTCTGATAAATATGGTAATCTCTGACTGCAAGTGAAAACTCCCAAAGGGACTGTATTTTTTTTTTTAATTCTTTGTTATGACTTTATAACTATTGCAAAAAGTTAAAAAGGAAAATTACTCTAAAGCAATGATATTTTCCTAAACATTCCATTAACACACCTTATGCTGTATTTTGACCTTCTTGGGGTCATTTTTTTTTCAACATCATTCATGTAGTATTTGACAAGAGAAAGCACACAGCTGGTAGTTTGATAACTAAGTGGTTGTGCCATCTTGAACTTTGATGGTAAATGGGTTTACACGTATATAGTGCATTTGTACCTTAGGTACTCAAAGTACTTTACACTAACAACTCATTTACCAACTGTGTCTTGCTCAAGGACACTCCAACAGGGTCACAAATGGTCGGGGTGTCGAACTCACAACCTCTCAGTTGGGAGAACCATGCCGGCCAATTTGAAATGTGGCCACAATATTACAATATTTCAGCTCCCTATTGTGTTATTTCATCGATTTCCCTTTGAAGTAACACACCTATGACGTAAAGGTAAAGATGTGGACGAGTAGATCCCCTCTGGAAGTAAAGAATGACTCTAGGAGAAGAGAAATATATATATTTGGAAAAATAATGAAATACCTCACCTACTGTATGTGTTATCTGATAAATTAGTGAATCCTCTCATTGGGACACAGCACACCCATACAAACCAGACATGCTAATGGACATGCAGTTGCGGCGCCCTTTGCAATATGGGAAAGCGCCTCAAGAGGAAAGGCTGCGTACAGGGAGCAAATTCATAAGATGATCTCAAGAGGAGCTGCCATCAAATTCACCAGGGATCAGATTGGTAACTGGAAGGGGCCAAAATGAGATTTCAGCCATTGACTTGCTCTGAATCCTATCTCAATCATCACCCAAAAATGGTTTGCAACAGCATCCAAGAATTCCCGATGGTATGTCTAATTCTAATGCCCTGGAGGGCCCTGATGTCTTAAATCAGACCAGAGGTAGCCTTTTGAGATTTAGGACTGGTTTGCGTGGTTGATGTAAAAAAAAAAAAAAAAGTTCCTCCCTGTCTGGCTGGAAGACAGAAAAGTGCATGTCCATCGTCTCCTCCGGAGAAATAACCAAGAAGATGAAATCAAAGTCTTTGCAGTAGTCAGAGTTCACATGAAGGTATAAACCTGCTGGCTATGTTGCTCATATCTCCATGAAGGACACAGCTAACCTCAATTTGCAACCATAAATGAGGAGCGTAGAGTTTTAATGGATGACTGTTGCGTGGATGACTTAATCTTAATATGGATCTTAATATCCCTAAGAACATCAAGGAACTGGCAAGAATAACCAAAGGAGTTGAAAGGATCCTGAAGGCTTCGCTCTTAGACCCTGGATTATGAGAGAAAATGAAAGCAAAATCTGTTTTACTCACCAAAATATTATTTAGCCAGATTGCCAGATTTTACGATCCAATTATTATGCTTTTGCCAGATTTTACGATCCAATTATGCTTTTGAGTGAAATGTACCGGAAAATAAATAGGAACAGTAATATTACCTGGGTTGCTCTTCTCTCGCCAATATTCCAGGAGCTTCCATAAAACTCTTTGCTAAATATGTGAGGCCTTCCCAGATCAAGTTTGAAAGAACACTCACACCTTCATGTGTCAAGGGCCAGATATTAGAAAATAACTTTTTAGAAGGGGACTGAAGCTTCTTATGAAGGTGTGCACGATCTACACAGGATTGCATTGCAAAACCTTTCAATTACAAGTCTTGCAGTCTACATTTCAACACTAATGATTCAACAATTTAAGTTTAGCATTCATGCAGAAATTCTCCATTTTCTTCATTCCTCCATTATCTTGTCCGCTTATCCTTATAAGTGTCGCAGAGGAGGTGGAGCCTATCACAATTTGGCAGCAAGCAGAGTACATTCTGAACTGGTTACCAGCCAATCACAGAATAAATAGGCCTTCACTTTTGGGTTTTGAATGGCTTATTCACTGCATGTAAACACAGGCTCTATTACAACTTTTAATTTCCAAAACTCTTCACAATTGTTTTATCTAATAACATATTTAAATATAAAACTTGAATAAAATGCATCATACTCACTAGTGACATTTGTATAGTTATAGACAAACTCCATCCCCGCTTGGTAACAGCTGCCAAAATGATTGTAGCGATTAAAGCCTTTTACTGATAAAGCCAGCTACAAGTACAGTCGGCCCCCGGTTTACGAACACCCTCTTTTTACGAACATTTCGACTTACGAGCGTGGTCCGCGGAGTTTTTTGTCCCCCACTTACGCACAGACCATTCGCCTTACGAGCAATCTGACATGCCGGCCATTGTATTTGTTCATATATTTTCGCTTTGCCACGTCATCAAAATCAGTAGTTAAAGCTTGTCACGGGAACGTAGAACGATATTGCTCTTACAATGTCACAGTCACTGTCTCAGTCACAGTGTCAGTCACGGTCTCACTCACGGAGATGCTATTGGCCTGCGTCACGTCAATCACAGAAATGCCGATATGCTATTGGCCGAACGCCTTTATCTAGCTTGATGGCACAGCTGGTCGGGACGGAAGGAAGGAGAGAAAATCAGTCAAAAACGGAAGGAAGGAATGTTGTGAAGACTTTGCAAACTCTATCTGTTAGACATGGCTTCTAAAATTGTAAGTGGCGGTAAAGGAAGAAGTAAGAGGATGATGTCAATAGAAACCAAGCAGGAGATAATGAAAAAATACGAAGGAGGCGCGTGCATAGTTAACCTTGCTCGTGAGTATGGACGGAACCGCTCTGCAATCTTCTAAGGGCAAGACTTTCCTTGCCGGGGGACGGACCTCGATCGACAACAAAATGGAGAGGCTTCTTCTATTATGGATTAAAGAGAAGGAAATTGCCGGTGATATGTTTTAGTTTGAGAAAAGTTCTTGTTTAAGAAAATAAATAAATAAATTCTGCGGGTTGGTCTCTGCTCACCTCCGTCTCCACTCGTCTCAAGTCACATCGCCCCAGAGGAAAATGTCACTTATACTTTGTTTATCCATGCTTGTTATATTAACTGTACAGTAGATTATGGTACTAATTTTAAACGTGTGTAAATTCGTTAAAGTTTTAACTATGATTTCACCACGCGTTGCCAGTCAATGTGGACGTACAATTGACCTCGCTTTGCTACATTAACAAAAGCATCTGCTCATGCATGACACGGCAACGCTGATATGCTATTGATCTTACAATGTCACAGTCACTGTTTCAGTCACGGTGTGAGTCACGGTCTCACTCACGGAGATGCTATTGGCCAGCTTCACGTCAATCACAGAAATGCCGATATGCTATTGGTCGAACGCCTTTATCTAGCTTGATGGCACAGCTGGTCGGGCCGGAAGGAAGGAGAGAAAATGCGTCAAAAAGGGAAGGAAGGAATGTTGTTAAGACTTTGCAAACTTTATCTGTTAGACACGGCTTCTAAAATTGCTAGTGGCGGTAAAGGAAGAAGCAAGAGGATGATGACAATAGAAACCAAGCAGGAGATAATACAAAAAAAAATACGAAGGAGGTGCACGCATGGCTCGTGAGTATGGCTGTAACCGCTCGGCAATCTTCTAACTTTCCTTGCCGGGGGACGGACCTCGATCGACAACAAAATTGAGAGGCTTCTTCTATTATGGATTAAAGAGAAGGAAATCGCCGGTAATATGTTCTAGTTTTGAGAAAAGTTCCCGTTTAAGAAAATAAATCAATAAATTCTGCGGCTTGGTCTCTGCTCCCCTCCGCCTCCACCCAGCTCAAGTCACGTCGCCCCAAAGGTAAATGTCATTTTTCCTCTGTATTTTTATGTTATTTAATTTAACTGTACAGTAGGTTATGTTACTCATTTTTAACATGTGTATAAAGTCGTGATGTTTTTACCTAAGGTTTTTGCACGCGTTGCACGCATTCACGAATTAACATAGGTTTGGATTGCCCGTCATACGAGCAGTTGGAGTTACGAGTGTAGCCGCTGAACGGATTAAGTTCGTAACACGGGGGCCCGCTGTATTAACTGATTTCCTCGTCATCTCCAGGTTTTATCTTCTTTTTTGAAAACTCCATCTGGAAAATGAATTTCCAGTAATGTACAGTCATTGGGTGCTTTGTGTCCAAACCAGTTGTCTGCTCCTCTCTTTATGCAGTAATCATGTTGCGGGTCGCTCTGAACCAACAAGCCAAAAGTGCTAACGTTCTGCAGGCTTCAAGCAGACCCCAATCGAAAACATATATCTGAATGCTTCAACTTAAAAAATAATAAATGTCATTTTAATTGTACAGGGTCCGTCTAGGGAACGTTATAGCGACACATAGAAATCTGATTAGACAAACAACAACAACAATAATAATGATAACCTGCAAATGACAGTAGGCTACGCAGCCAACTCACACAGTATTAAATGAAGATAAAATACCACTAGAAATAGAGGTAAGATCTCAAGCCCAAGCTCGACACGACCTGGCCCGAATTTCGAGCCGGGTCGGGCCTAAAATGTAATTCATTACGTTCGGGTCGGGCCGGGCTTCTATCTCGCTGGCTTTTTTATTTTTCAACAAATATATGTTTATTAAAAATGTATACTAAAATGATGTGTTGAATGTGGATACTCAACTAAGGAATACTTGTTATAAAATTAATAATTTGGATACAACAGAGAAGGCGCTGTAAGATAATTGCTATTTAACTACTATATGAGCCGCAGAGCCAGAGCATGCTCTGCGCACGTGAACTCCGCCCTCTTAATATTCTTTCCCTCCACAAGTCCGCATCTATTTTGACCTGGTATCCTAAATAAATAAATAGGAAATTTTGGGTTTGCTTCGGGCTTGGGGCTGCAAATCAAGTTAATTGGTTGGCCTTGGGCTGGGTCAGGCTTTAATACTGTGGGACTGGGTCGGGTCGGGCTAGATTTTTTAGGCCCGATTTTATCTCTAATTGGAAATGAATGTACATTTTATTTTACAGCTTTTTACTAAGTTTCAAATGCAGGTCTTTGGTTTTAATGATGGTTAGGCCTTGGAGGCCTTGATGGCACACCTCTGGGTAAATTGCTGATTCTTTTAATGTATACAGTTTTTTTCCACCTTACAAGAATCTCAAAGTGCTTGAATGTTGACAAATCACTCACGTACTGTTGATACAGCATGAAGCAACTGAGGATTCACTGTCTTGCTCAAGAATACTTTTATTGTACATGGTCACAAGAAATTTAACCGAAAGCCTTGTGGTTGAGAGACAAGCACTCTTGCTGAGCCACGGCGCCCCCCCCCCCCAAATGTAAATGTTCTCCAGTAGTGATGGTGGTGGATGATGCAGTGATAGAAGCCGCAGAAGTTGCAGTGGCACCAATAAAAATGCAAATGAGTTGATACGTCAAAACGTTGGCAGCGTGCAGTCTGTCTCAGCTTTATTAGTCAGAAGATTTATAGTTTGAAATATTTTTTAAAATGGTTGCACTCTTCTGTGCGTCGTCCAAATGTTGCTTGCACAGACACTGTAGGCGTCATTCTTCAAAATGTCATATTTAGGAATATGAGTAAACATTAAGATAAATTAAGGATTTATTTTTTGTCTGAAAAGTGAGGGGTATGAGCGAAAGATGTGCCATGAAACTGGGAGAATATCTTGTTTCTTTGATTGTATCTTTCTAACAGGCTGGGCGATTGGAGAATCTTTTCAAACAAATTGTTGCGGACATCTGTGCAAGCTTTTTCTCTGATGTAGCTGAAATGTCCCTCTAGATTGAGTTGGCATGGCAACCTCTTGCTGCTATTCAGCAGAACAGAGGTTTAAAAGGTTTTAGGGTTGTAGTTGTAAATCCATTTGTGCCTCTTGCACTGCGCTCAGCAATTCACTCCTCAGGCTTGAGGTGAGCAATAAATACTCCCAACCTATATATATAAAGATTCACTTCATGAATTGATTGCACTCAAGGCACCATAGCGCCATGGTATCTGCTGTTGTTTCTTTGTTGTTAGCGCCTTATACAGTAGTAGCAATAGTACATTATCTTGCAAAGTGAATTAAAAAAAGTCGGTCACATCCATACACAGGTCTTTGTTGAGGTTCAAGCAACCCGAAAAAAATGAAATTTCATTAATTATGTTATAAACTACGCAAAGCATTCTTTATAGTGGTAATGTATGGAGAAATAGTAGGGAGCAGTAAAGGGAGGGTTGTGAAAAGATGGAGGGCCATGGTCTACGGGCAGAGCAACACATGATTACCCTTGTCCTTCAGCTGATATGTGGCACTCTAGTCACAGAATTGGATGTGGTGTTTGAGAAAATTATCTCATCCTCATGACAAAATTATAGGGAACATATCATTACTATTAGGCATACTTAATTCTCAAATCAAATGCCCAGCTCTGTTCCAGACAGTAACCATACAAAATGGGGAGGTCTGCGTAAGCTATACTGTATCAATATTATATAGTATTTTACTATTAAAGTCTTACTCTCATGTGTGGTTGAGGTTTGTTGTTTTCTTTGGCTTGTGTGGGTTTTGTTCATATTCCTTAGTCCATGTTTGTGTCCCTTGAATCTGCTTTTGCTGTCTGTGTCTCATGAGCTTCCCCTGCCTTTTGTCTCTCCCCAGCTGTGTCGTGTCTTCTCATTAAGTGTGTAGTCTATTTAAGTCCCCAGATTCCACTCAGTTCTTGTCAGGTCATTGTTTATTTTCTGCGCTACCTGGTCCTTGTAGTTAATATAAACTTCCTGCTGCCTTGCCTGAGCTGACTTGCCGTTGCTCTGCCCCTGGTCTTCATCTTCCCTGTATAGCCCCCACCAGCCTGTAAGTTTATTTGTGTTCTGAGTGTTTATGTTGTACTTTATTTCATTTTTTTGCACCTTCCCCATCCTGCTAAGTTTTTTTTTTAATCATCTTTTTGAGTCTGACCCTATCAGCCCCAGCAAATATTGGTTACACCTTTCACACGCTCCTCACCAACATGCCTCATGACCATGACACTAACAGTGCTATATTTTGGCAGATTTAAATACATCCAGCAAGACCTACTCTGCTGGCCTAACATACTCTGACATTATAATAACTAAAGTATTACAATATCTACAATTAAAATCAATTTCATTTCATTTTTATTTATTTTTACTATATATATATATATATATATATATATATATATATATATATATATATATATATATATATATATATATTAGAGAAAGAAAGAGAGAGAGAGAGAGAGCGGTTGGGGTCGTAAGGCGAATTTGTCTTATGACGGCCAATCTAAGCCTATGTTAAATAGGTAATGAGTTTAGAACCCCAAGTAAAAACATCAAAATTGTACATACATATTACAACATTTTACCAAA